>NC_056746.1:54446408-54723908 GCF_019279795.1 Protopterus annectens
CCAGTCTCACGTAGACCTACCACGACAGCAAACCAAACACATAAACACACAAAAACATACTCGAAGGCTCTAAATAAAAATCTACCTAAGCAGCAGAGACCTCCAAAGCAGACACCCAAGCAACCACTACCCCAAAACAAATCATGTGCAACACATAGCTCACAAAGCCAGTTTGCTGAACAGTCACAGCCCTTAAGGCTAAACAACACACCTGATACACTTGTAATAGGTGACTCTATCGTCAGGCACACTGACGTCCCGCTCACCAGGCTGAACAAGGAGAAGGTCACGGTGAGCTGCCTGTCGGGCGCTAGGATCCGCCACATAACACAAGCACTCAGGTCAGTCCAAGGCAAGTACAAATATGACTCGGTCATTGTCCATGCTGGTGTGAATGACCTGAGACGTACTTCCCTGGACTACATGAAAAGAGACATAGAGGAGCTCTCTGAGCATAGCCCAGGCCGGTATGACCCTGACCTTGAGTAGCATCTTACCCTCACCAAGAATGATGCCACAGTATGAAGACAAGATGATCAATTTCAACAATTGGCTTAAGTACTGGTGTCATTCAAAGGGGATCCAATGCCTGTCAGCCTGGGACGACATGCTCGACAAGCCACGATAACCGCTAGGGACGGCTTGCACCTGTCACCCCTGGGCTTTTGAATATTGGCAAAGGCTCTTGCTTCCCCCATAGTGCCTTTTTTAGGCAAGGCTCAAAAGACAAACCCACCTCCATAGGTATCACAAGGGATAAAAAACTAAGAGTAATGCTACTCAATGCCAGAAGTCTAAACCTCAAGATGCACACACTCAAAACTCTCCTTAGCATGGAGAACATCGATATCTGTGCAGTCACAGAAACCTGGTTCAAGGCTCCCGAGAGCACCCCAGCACTACCAGGTTATACCTCATACCATGCTTTTCGGCCCCAAAACTTGGACCAAACCACAAAAGGAGGGGGAGTATTAATATCCGTCAAAGATACCCACACCTCCAGGTTGGTGGCACAGCACGAAGCATCAGAGACTATCCATGTGCAACTAACAGTGGGTAAAACTGCCTTCCAGTTTATAGCCTGCTACAGACCACCCTCCCAAACCCAGGAACCCCATTCGGCCTTCCTGAGAACACTGGAAAATATGAAGGTCTCTCCAAACACCATTATATTGGGCGACTTCAACTACCCAAACAGACTGGGAGCATTACTCTAGCTCCAACACCCTAGTCCAAAGGTTCCTAGAATTTATAAACTCAAATGCTATGGAACAACTTGTTTCCACTCCCACAAGAGGGGAAAACATACTGGACCTGATCATCACCAACATGGGGACTCTATGCTCCAGACCAGAAGCATATCCCTCACTGGTAAGATCAGACCATAAACTAATCTCACTGGATATTCACATCCCGACCCCAGCCCCTGCCCAGAAAACCACAGTGAACAACTTCTCTAAAGCAAATTTCACACTCCTCAAAACCGAGGTGGAATCCTTCAAAGCCCCCGAGCCTGTGGACAATATGGCCCAGACCGCAGAATCCTTTATAAACGCATTCTATGAACACCTTCAGGAATGCATGGATCATGCAATCCCAAATAAAACCAAGACCCAATCCTCCAAAGGCAGATGTCCTGTCTGGTGGACCCCAGCCATAAACAAACTATACAATAGAAGGAGGAGACTACTACATGATAGAGCAAAATCCCAAAAAGGGACGGCATCTCTGATCAGTATTAGCAAAAAACTACGGGCACTCATAAAATCGTCTAAGGCCAGCTTCGATAGAAAAATTGCACAGGATGCTAAGGATAATCACAAGGCTTTCTTTAGTTATGTTAGGAACCTGGGTGGGAATTCCCAGATATGCTCAGAATTAGTCCAAAATGACAAAAAATACATCGAAACCACAGATATTGCCAATATCCTAGCTGACAGGTTCAGCGCAAACTTCTCCCCCCCTCCCCACCAAAAGGGCAAATATCTATCCAAGCAGAGTGCTGCCCCCCTGACATCTCAGATGCTCAGGTAAGAGCCGCCCTCTCCAAAGCAAAAAAACATAGCATCAATGGGACCAGACGGTGTCCCGGGCTGCGTCCTACATGAACTCCAAGAAGAGCTAAACCCAAACATAAAACTACTGTTCAATCTCAGCCTTACTACAGGATTTGTACCCAAAGAGTGGTGTACAGCAACAGTGGTCCCTCTCCACAAAGGTGGTGCCTCAACGGATCCTGGAAACTATCGCCCCATAAGCCTGACTAGCTTGGTCTGCAAAGCTATGGAAAGGATCATCATGAACCTCATAAATAAAGATATTGGGGACCTACAGACACTGGATCCTACCCAGTTCGGCTTTGTTAAGGGCAGATCCTGCCTCTTAAACCTGGTCGATTTCTTTGAAATAGTCACCAAGGCCATTGATGAGGGGAAGGTGGTCCACACAGCCTACCTGGACCTTGCAAAAGCCTTCGAAACAATACCCCACTCGGGCATTATAGATAAGCTCACCAGCTTAAATATAAACCCCTATGTCACTAGATGGGTTGCAAACTGGCTCAAGGACAGAACCCACATGGTTAGAATTGCTGGAGCCATGTCAGACTCCAAACCAGTTACAAGTGGCATCCCACAAGGCTCAGTCCTGGGACCTCTCTTGTTTGGTATATATTTCTCGGAGGTACAGGCCAATATGGAAGGACTGTGGCTGACCAAGTTCGCAGATGACTGCAAACTGGGCTTCATAATCGACTCTCCAGCTGACACAAGCATCCTCCAAAAGGGCCTCCTAGAAACAGACAACTGGTGCCAGAGCCATGGCCTCAAGCTAAATGCCAAAACGTGTATTGTCATCCCCTTTGGCAAAAACAAAGTACCCACAAATTACCACATAGGTGGTAATCCATTAAGTACAGAATAAGTAATTAGGGACCTGGGGACCCAAGTTGATAGTAATCTCTCATTTGACAACCACGTGGCCAAAGTGGTTAGAAAAACATTTTATATAGCCCACCTAATCATGAAGGGATTCACATCTAGATCAGGGGAGGTCATCGTGCCTCTTTACTCATCCCTCATCAGGCCCATAATTGAGTACAATGCCCCTTTTGGGATGTACCTTACCAGACACCTGCAGCAACTGGAAAGACCCCAAAAGTACCTCACCAAGAGGATCAAAGGGCTCAAACAGATGCCATATGCTGCCCGGTTAAAGAAACTCCAGCTCTACTCAGTGGCATACTGCCTGCTCAGAGGCAATCTGTGCCTGACGTATAAAGCCATGTCTGCACCTCAGAAAATCCAAATCCCATTGAGCTACACGCTCGAGAGACTTGAACCTCAGCACTGAAATAGATAGGACATGCTGGAGGGACAGATTCATAACCCAGAGGCTCCCTTCACTCTGGAATAAAATCCCAGTCCAGGTTAGGCAGAGTCCCTCATTGACTCTCTTCAAGAGGAATCTTGATGAGTGGATGGGAGATCATAGGTTTACCCCGGGTATCACTTCTGTGACACTGTTAGACAGAGGCACAGTATACTAACCTCGAAAAAGGACATAGCAAAATTAATTTAAAATGGGTGGTGAAAGCCAAACACACTCTGGCTAGGCTTATAAATGCCCTAGGTCAGATAGCCTAGTATGAACCTATGAACCTATGAACCTATATAAACACATATATAACATTATATATATCTACACATATATAAATATATACCTATATTCACGTCTACATATATGCAAACACACACACAAACATATATGTATGTAAATACATGTCCTCTATATTACCACCACAGTGCTGCATTCTATGTGCAAGGAAACAGCACACATAGCAATACACAGACATATCTACAGCTGTCAGTGTGTGCAACATGGATGGGCATGTCACATGTGAACCCCTTGTTAGGACCACATCGTCCTTGTCTGTGAAGTATGGAATGGGAATATGGGGAAGCATGTCAGGTATAGTTGTGGAGGTGGACAGGGTTTGTAGATATAAAGGACATCCTACAGGGGTGGTATGTAACACATGTGGTGGGTAAACACCCTGGATGGTGTGTGTGGTCTGTGATGTGTATGCCCCATGGGCCCCAATATGGACATAATGGGAACAAGCCTCCCACCTAGTAATACTCGCGACAGCAGTCCACGTCCCGAAGGTGCCTGACCTGGAGGCTGAGCAGGAGGAGCATGTGGGCCCTGTGAATGTGTACTGGGTGCCTCAATTTGATGTAGCAAATCCCACATGTGTCTGTGGAGCCCGTTATGGAACAGACCCTGACCCTGACATTGGGGGACATGAACATGTCTGCGTCTGTCCCCAGGGGGGGACAACATCCCCTGAGTTTGTTCCACCTGTAGGTATTGCTGGACCAGTACACGAGGACGCCTCAGGGTGGGTCACACATGTGATGTGGCCTTGTAGCATGGGCAGATGAGTTTGGAGAGGTGGTTCTGCTGGCCAATAGTACATATACATTCTATTGTGTCACTGTTATAGAACATATGTTGGTAGTAATAGTCTACACAATCCCAGAATATGTCCAACAGCATGCATAGATAACCCCAATAACACAGAATGTCAGATGTGCAGCAACCACATTGCAAGCATACCACAGGCATATATGGAACCATAGTGGCCCTGACAATGGCATGCAGATGAATAGTCTGTAACAGGCCAGCAAAGATAGTGCCCACACAGGGAACATGGTTAAAAACACATTGCACAAAGTGTGGTACAATACAATATCTGCCCCACTGGTAGGTATGCTGTAGCCATACCTATTGAGTTGTGTGTACAGTTTGTTGTTGCTGATATGGTGGGGGTGACAGTGATGTGTATTGAGAACTGTGGTGTCCTTGCTGCATCATTTGCTCACACCTGTGTCTGTCTTTATGTCTTTCAGCCAAGATGTGCCATGGAAGGCTTCCGGCATACTCAGCAGCTGAAAATGACATTCTGGTGAACCACATCATACAGCACTACCCTGTTTTGTTTGGCTGGGCCACCCATGATCAGCAGGAGTGGACCGCCTTGTGGAATGACCTAGTCCACAGGGTCAATGATGTCAGACTGCACAACCGCAGTTATGACCAGGTCCGGTATCATTGTCCTGACCTGCTTCACAATGCCCGTCGGCATGCTGCTGCAGTCTGGGGGGATCACCTCGCCATAGCGGGGGCCATGCCATTCATCCCCTTGGACATGTTTGGAGGAGCTCCTAGCCAGCCTTGTGGCACCTGCCCATCCACATAGTCACCAAACGACAGACACCTTTGTGGAGGTGGGTGCTACACACACCGGCTGAGGAGCATGCAGGTAAGGCCACAGGGCACGTCAGTAGTCTACTGTTGTGTATCCATCCACATCTGTACAGGTAGAGCATGCATATCTGATATGTCATAGGTATAGATTGTTGCTGCATAGTAGTGATAAACAGATGTGATATGTGGTAGTATTATGGACATGTACTGTTGATGTATTGTAATGCTGCACCCACTCTGTAGCAATGCCACAGGTGTGACCACTGACTTTGCATCTCTCACACTCTTATGTAGGTCCCTCTGGTACACCACCAAGGCAGCAGCTTGTAGCTGCTGTGTATGGATTATGTAGATGCTTGCCAATACACCGGGCATGTAATGGCTAAGGTATATTCCATGCACACATCTAACACACTTACCCAGAATGTATGCTGTACATGTGCACATGTTGTTGCTGTTAAATGCAAGGCATCACAGTGGTGACTATAATGGGGTATTCAAAGCATATGTCAGACACCGGCAAGATAACTAACATCCTGTCATTGCAGAATGTGTTCACAGTGAGTAACATAATGGTGAGAGACATGCCCTACAGTAGGAACATGTTTGGAACAACACCCATATACAGTGCAGCACCACTGTATATACCTGTAAGACAATGGCAACTGTTGCAGAGTTACACTATGGCATAAGGTATTACTGTAGTCCACATTATCAGTTGGGACTAGGCTGTAACATGTGGTGTAGAGTGTATGGGACACTGCAAAGTGACACACATGTGTAGGCCTTACTTGTCAAGCATCTGCAGAAAGGCTGAAGGTGGGGGGGTGTCAGCATGACACACCAGTGCACTGCAGCAGGGATCCTAAGGATGCTAAGAATGGCTATATCTGCACATAGTCAGGTTCAGGAACTGTGTCAGATGTAACCTTACCCCCAGAGCAATAGTGATGACAGTGTGTGAACATCAAGGGATGTACAAATGAGTAGACCTTACAATCATGCAGATTAGAGGAACATGTGTAGGCCACACTGAACATACACTGACAAATGCAGATGGCCCATGCTAGTATACCCCTGCCAGGAGTAGTGACTGCTGTAGTACACATAACAATAGGTGCAACAAACCGTCATGATAAGGGCATGCACACATATGCCCACACGGAGTGTATGCATCGTGGTCAATATCTGCACACCTAACACATTCCATAGACACTGCATGTAAACGTGCAGTACATATGTCACATATCGGGTTCATGTACTGTGAAGTTATGCAGTGATGTGTTCCCATGGCAGATCAAGGATGGGTGAGTCATATCAATAACGGTGTGTACACCCCCACAGCCAAGGTATGCTCTGATGGTTGTCAGTGTAAGAGTACTGGATTGGTCATACATGGTACACTGATGTTGAGAGCTGTAAATCAGACATCAGGCATTAACAAATGAAATCTGTCCACATATCATTCCAGGTATGTGTTGCTGAAAAACATAGGGGCTGTGAACATTAAAGCTGACATAACTGACACAGTACTACATATTCAGCATAGCATTGTACACCTGTGAGGTGTGGTGCACAGTACATGACAGGGTGCAGAACAGGTGCACAGCAATACTGTGTACATGGGTGCAGTGGTCTGCAGGCGAAGGGGCATCACCTAGTGACACAGCACATGCATCACACACATGTATACTGTTACTAGCATAGATTGACTATAGCTGCACTGCATGCTGTTGTGTACGATGTGTTACGCATGTTAACAGATGGGTAATAGGAGGACTGTGTGTACTATCATTGCACAACCTCACCTGTATGTGTGTGTGCATCCTGGTGGGTAGTTAGTTTGTCTGTAGGGTCACTCTGGTGAAGTGGAGGGAGGTTTATGCATGTAGGATGCATGTGTGCATGTGTGTGTGTTTGTGTGGGTGGCCATTTATGCACATGTGTGATTGTGGGGTTGTTCATACAGCACATACCTCACAACTGTCGCTGATTTCCAGGGACGTCCCTGATTTTGACTCAAATTCTAACTCTGTCCCTCTTAATCCCTCCTAAAACTAGTTACTTTTGGAGGAAAGGTGGTGAATTACACTTAATGAATAATGACAATAATTAATAGTTATAAACTTCTTTTACTTCAGAAAATGTGTATTAATTCATATACTCCGAGTCTGTCAATGTTTCAAGTTAATAGCACTAATATTTTAAAAGAGTCCCTGATTGTCCCTGATATTGTCTTGACTTGTCCCTGATTCAGTTGATATTTGTCCCCAATTGTTTGAGAGGTCTGATACAGCAGTACCTCCCTTTGGGATCGTGCAGTACATGGACATAGACTGCCACATTACATACCAGGAATACTTGTCATGTAAGTAATCACAGGACAGCTGATAGTATAATAAGGTCTGTAACATGGAACACGCATTGAGAGGAAAGGTAGACACCAGGTATACCCTTAATATTGCATTCAGCAGACAGGTGACCAGCAACCCACATATGCAGCACTACAGATGCATTGGGGAAGTACTAGTCAACACCAAGCAGTGTATCCATATATTACAGTTGTCACATGATAGGCTGACTGAGCAGCATATCTGGCATGTGCTGAGCAATACATACACATGACACTCCAGTGTGTGATATTATGGAGTGAACATAGTAGCCCACACATATAAGGGCCATGCTCATGATGTCTGAACATACACAGGGTGAACACTGAATGACAGCAGTGAGGCCATCTAAAACCATTACACACAGGTCAGCAGGTAAAGTAGTAACAGGTCTAGTGTTGTGATCACTTGTATAGGCATTTACAGGACTGATATGTTAATGGGTGTTATCAAAGTGTGTATGTTACCAAGTGTGGTGCAGGATGGGAAACACATGGAAATATACGTGGGACTGTCTGTAAAGTCATGGACAGGTAGGTATTATGGTGGTGGTGTGTGTGTGTGTGTGTGTGTGTGTGTGTGTGTGTGTGTGTGTGTGTGTATGCGTGTGTGTGTGTGTGTACTGTTATGCAATGCTGTACAGGTTTTAATGTGCATTTATTGTTTTCCCCCACAGGTGGCGAGGTGAGTCAGGGTCCCTCCTGCATGCAATCTGATGTTAGTGCCCATACAGACACCGAAGATGATGATAGTACTGTTGAGGCACAGGTGGTGTTGTCAGGGGCTGAAACAGCACCAACATTTGACATCCTCCTTTTAGCCATCCCAACCATGCACACAGTTTCGGTGCCTATACATACCCCATCATCAGTGGCCATAGCAGAAGGACAGCTGGCATTTGGTGGCAGTGCACAGGAAAGTGTGGTAACTATGCCTATTGTGTCTGGTCGCAACAGGTGTAGCCAGATGTCTGGCATGGCACCACATAGGCAGATGTCCCAAGGTGCTCATGGTAGGGCTGCTGGTCATCATGCCCCTGGCAGATACAACACAGCTGGTACTGGCAGGTGCATGTTTTAGGCTGTCATGGTGGCACAGACACATATAGAACGTTACACCAGACAGGACCTGAGGCTGCAGAGGGGTGCTCTCACATCTGCAGGTGACAATGCCTGTGAACTGGCTGGTGCCATCCATGCATTACCTGTGTTCATGGATAGATGGTCTGGTAAGATAATGGCCCTCAGTGATCATGACCTGTCCGTGCTTGAATGTGTGGTGGTAGTACAGCGACGGCCATGTGGACATATGCCAGCAATGCCAACAGTTGGCAGTCAATGTGGATGTGCTAGAACACTAAGGGGCTCCTGTAGTGGCAGTACCACCTCCAGCACTGTAGGGGAGGGCACTGTCCACATCACACCACAGCAGGCCATGAGCACATGGTCCTGGCCAGTCCCAGGAGGGACCTGGTTCCAGCGGACATTTGTCATAATCAGGTGAGAGTAGCACATTGAGGCCTGTACCTGGACGTTCCCATGGAACCCCTGTCAGGCACAGTCCACATGTCCATGGCCGGAGGCAGTGAACTGCACACCCTGCCAGGTATGGTCTGCAGCTGTCCATAAACACCTGTGTAGGGCAGCCACATGGCAGAACTGTGTGCATGCATACCTACACACTATACAAACGCACCTAGGGCAACCCCACACCTACACACACCACATCACCACATCCAGTTCACCTCAGTACACCCCTTACTCACACACACATGGTGTCAAATGTATGGCCCACCCTCGGCCTCTGGCAGACAAACAAGAAACCCTGTGCATATGATGGTACTCATGCCACATCCCTGTCATCCATACCATTGATGCAGGGACAGGCTAATATGGTTCTGATGCACACGGTGACTGTACTACAGTGTACCATAGTACTGCAGTGTAACATATTGTAAGGAGTAAAGTGTAATGCATATATGTCAGGTAGTGTAGCCATCCAGCAATGATGCATTATAGCTGTTAGTAACACTGGTTGATTGTGGTCTCTATAATGTTATCCATTTGTGTTGTAGGCATACATGTGTCAGCAGGAGGATATTCCGCAGTCATATTCCATAATGGGGTTTGGCACTGTGGTGATACCATGGCTGTGACATATCTGGGGTACAACTGAACACATGTTACAGGTTTGTATAATAGTTATTTCCTGTGCCACTTGGACAGGTGACCCACTGGGGCATGTATAATCTGTAACCTGATGTAGACCCATCCACATACACGCACACTCTTACTTGGCAACACCGGGACTAGACTCCTACCTAGGTATATAGTGAAAGTGAAGTGTGTGGCTTCCATTGCACACACCACACGGCATTTAGGGTGAGGTGTGTTCCAGGTACATGTTACATGCAAAACATCCCCAGACATGTACAGTATGCTAATGTGGGATGTAACGGGTGTATATGGGTAATACCTAGTGTGACATACCTTCATATGCACATTAACAGACACTTAACAGGCAGACACACATCTGAGACACCTAGGCTTATCACTGTGAGCTAACTTGACCATGTATCCAATGTATTACAGGTAGGCTGCACACAGCACCCACATCCCCAGTGGATATTGTACTCCCTGAAACCCATGATGACACTCTGACATACCCACCATCACACATTGGCCATGACTGCGATACAACCCATTGTAGATCCCAACAGTGGAACTACAGGGATATGCATCTAATGCATAGTATAGTAGGTTGTTACATTGTCATGCCTCACCAATGGGCAGCAACAACGCTATCTGTACAAGTGTGTGGAAATGGGTATTTTAATAGGAGTATGTGGCCTCAGAATGCTGTACCCTACAGATAAACAGACATGCACACAAACACACACTTGCCAGAACACAATGGGTATCCCATGCCTATCAACCCATTTGTACAACACAGTTGTGCTGGTACTGCAAGGCTTGTGTAGCCGGTATGGAGAGGAGCTTAACAGGGTACATGTCATATCCCATACAGCCACAGTGACAACTGGCTATAGCAATGGGTGTTGTGGTGGTTGTGAAGGCCCTCATGGAATTCCCACATACAGGTGTGCTAACTCTCAGTCATGCACACGTACACATGTGTCAGTACTGGGGTGCATTGCTGCAGGTGGTCATAGCTGTGTACCTAGCTATTGTCCAAGGAGAGATGGGTTGTGTAGGGGTTGTGTGTACAGTGGTATCCTGCCACCTGCCATGTGGCAGCAGGCAATCTACTCAATCTATCGACAGACACCACTGTGGTGAACCTCAGGGTGACAGTGAGATGCATGAGTCATTCCTCCAGGTGCCTCCTGCACATAGCCACTGAGGTGATCAAGTTGACATGCATACAACATGCATTACAATACATGGTTAGTGTCTGTGATGGAGACCTGTACCCAAGCATGTTCTGTTGACTGTAGTAGTGTAGTGGAGGTACCCATGGCATGTGGTGCATAAAGGGTGTTATCTCCAATATGTGTCAGTTCTTACACAACTGGACAGACATGTCAGTGTCAATCAAGCTTAGGATGCCTGTACATTTTCCAGCTGGAAACCTGCCATCTGAACATCTGTACAGGGACTGACAATCATCAGCTTGGCAAGTAGCTATGCAGTAGGATGAATGTGTTGACAGATAGATGTTTGACAACAATATGTATGCCATAACTACATGTCAGGAGCCCTCGCTATCATGTGCTGTACAGACGGTAGTCTGCAGTTACATTCCACATGTCAGATCATTACCCAGTAGGGGTTATATACTGTGACACAGTTCACACACTAGGGATCCGACAGGGAGGCCTCAGAGTCCAGCTATGCCTGCAGGTGTGCCTGCTGTAAGTATTACATTTGGCACTTTACTCTTGCCTGGATAAGCATTGTCAACAGTAGTACCACCATGATACACTACATGCCAGTGTGACAGCACGTACCCTGGGCTACTACCCCTGTATATAACATGTTCACATGGATAACAGTGCTTTACAGGCCTCATATACATCTGTGCCCCACACATGACACTCACACCCCTTGCTACTGTAATGACAGCACATAGGCGCATGTATTGTACATGGCATTACATACACTTATTACAGATGTCATTGCTCTGATATGTTATCAGACTGGGTGGTGTGAACTAGTTACTAGGGCTAAGGCATGCTTAGCAGGTATCAACATTGCTGCAATATAACAGCTAAGCTGATTTGCGCACTGGTAAGCGGAGCCTACACTGTGTAAGCACCCATACATTTACATGTTTTAACTTGGGAAGGGGGGTTTTGGGTAAGCCGTTCCACTGCTGTATGTTTGCCTGTCTCTATTTAATTTTTTGAGTTTGCCTTCTTTTATTTTGCCCATATATTGATCAATACTGCCAAAGATACATTCATAATCATACTGGTATTGTGCAAAATTAATGTTCTTTTGAGGTTTAAGATCTTGGCAGTACCCGACTGGGTTCATGGACGGGTCACTATTTCACCAAGATCGACTTAAACTTTTCAACAAACATGGGTTAGAACTACTAGAAGTAATGTGTAAACATTACCAACTATCGGCTGCTTCACTTATGGAAGAAGCAACCACCTTGAATTAATTAATTCAAAAGAACATTACCCAAAACCCCCACTTCCCAAGTTAAAACATGAATTGGTCCGAAGCAACCTAGCGGAAGGAATTACACAAGCCAAGTTGATAATAGTGTGCAAATCCCACAAGACAATTTGCCATTTAACAATGCAAATAATGTGGAGCAACATAATATTGGCAATGTTGTGGATGAATCATCTACCCAGCAGCCAAATTTTCGAATGGGAGCCTCACATTACAACTTGAGGAAGAATACGAACTACGAGAACAATCACAACAACAAGAACAACACCAACCCACAATGGAAGAGGGGAAGGTAAATATTGACTCCAACATTTACCCCATTATTTTACATAACCTAGACAAGGACTTTAAAATTTTCAACTATACCAATGTGGTAATTGAACCTGTTGTTATTGAACTATTGGCTAGAGGTAACACCTTTGTTCCCAGCAGTAAGGCTGTCATTGTTAAAACATTAGTTGATTTAAAATTATTTCTTAGAAAAATGAATTTGAAACTATTTTTCAGTGGTGAACAAACAGAAACTAACAATTTCCATATTACTAGTACGTTTCTACCACCTATGCACCCTGTTTTGAGTTTATTTGAAAAAATATGTGAGATAGATCTAAGAAATATGTTGTGTTCTAACTTCAATAGGAAGAACATGTCATTTAATGTTACTACAAAAGAAAGAACAGCTTTGCAGTCACTGAGAGAAACATGGGATAGGTTCATGCAACCAGATAAAGGAGGCAAACTAGTGGTTATGACACAGGCACAATATACCGACAAAATGCCGAGTATATTAAACAGTGATGCTTACCAAGAAACCTCCAGAAATGAATTGCAACAAGCATACTCTAGAATAGGGTCACTATTTAATGACTTCTTCATAGAAGGCAGAATAGACCTGTCAACATTCAACTATTTGACCATGTTAACACCTAGAACCCTAAACCTTTTTGGTATTCCTAAAATAGATAAATCGCTGGTTGATCCACCCATGAGACCTTTAGTTGACGCTAGAAATAGTATCACATACCCATGAGCGAAAATGGTGGATAATAATTTACAGAAATATGTACAAGAGAAAGCAATATGTAAAGACTCCTGGTCTTTCCTTCAGAATATTAACAACTTCGAGTACAATGGCAGCTTAAACTTTCTAACCATTGATGTGAAAGATTTGTACACATGCATCCCTCACAAAGATGGTATAGAATGGTAACAAGGCCCCCACCCATTGCCAGTCACAACATCAGCTTCACAGCCCTGAAGGTGTCTGGGGTGGAGGCTGAGCAAGAGGAGCATGTGGACCCTGTGAGTATGTACTGAGGGCCTCAAGGTGCTGTAGCACATTTCCCAAGTCTCTGTGGAGCTCCCTATGCACCAGACCCTGGACCTGACCTTGGGTGATAGGATGATGTCTGTGTGTGCTCCCGGGTGGGACACCATCCCCTGAGGTGGTTCCACCTGAATGTATTGCAGGACCAGTAGATGATAAGGCCCCAGGGTGAGTCCCCCATGTAATGTGGCCTGGTAGCATGGCCAGATGAGGTAGGAGAGGTGGTTCTGCTGACAACTGTTCCCTAAACATGCTATTGTATTACTGTTATATAACATATGTGGGTAATAATAGTCCACACATTCCCGGATAATATCCAACAGCATGCATAGATCCCAATAACATAGAATGTCAGATGTGCAGCAATCACATAGCAAGCATACCACATGCATATATGGAACCATAGTGGCCCTTACAATGGCATGCAGGTGACATTGTCCATAACAGGCCAGCAATAACAGTATCCCCACAGGGAATATGTCTACAAACACATAGCACAAAGTGTGGTACAATACGATATATGTCCCAATGGTAGGTATTGTATAGACATACCTATTGAGTTGTGTGATCAGATTATTGTTGCACATATGGTGGGGGGGGGGAGACAGAGCTGTGTATTAAGAACTATGATAACCTTGCTGTATGAGTTGCTCAGACCTGTTTCCATCTTTATGTCTTTCAGGCAAGATGTCCCATGAGAGACTTCCAGTTTATACAGTGGATGAGAATGAGGTTATCATCACACACCTGGTGCACCACTACCAGGTGTTGTTTGTCTGAACAGCCCATGAGCAGCAGGAGTGGACCACCCTGTGGAATGATCTTGTCCATAGGGTAAGTTATGTTGGCCTGCATAAACACAGTTATGAGCAGCTCCGGCATCATTGCACTGACCTACTTTGCAATGCCCGTTGGCATACTGCTGCAGTCAGGGGTGATCATCTTGCAATAGGGGGAGTCATGCCATCCATCCCCGACACATGTTGAGGAGGTCCTTGCCAGCCTCAGGGCACCTGCCCGCCCGCACACACAATAACTGGCGGAGAGTATAGTGGATGTGGGTGCTACCCACACACCGGTCCGAGGAGCATGCAGGTAAGGCCACAGGGCACATCAGTAGACCACAGTTGCATATCCATCTGCATCTGTACAGTTAGATCATGCATATGTGAGCTGAGATATATATAGTCTGTTGCTGCATAGTAGTAATAAACAGATGTGCATAAGCTGTAGTATTGTGGGCTTGTACTGTTGATGTACTGTAATGCTACACCCACCCTGTATGAATGTCACAGCTGTGGCTACTGACATCACATCTCTCACACACTTATGCAGGTCCCTCTGGTATACCTCCAAGGCAGCAGGCTGTAGCTGGTGAGTATGTTTTTTGTTCAGGTTTGCCAATACACCGGTCATGTTATGGTTATGGTATATTCCATGCACACATTTAACACACCTACCCATAAAGCATGCTGTACATCTTCACATATTGTTGCTGTTAACTGCACTGCATCACAGTGGTCACCATGATGGTGTATCTGATGGTTATGCCAGATTCCTGCAATATAACTAACATCCTGTCATTGCAAAATGTGTGCACAAAGATGAACATAATGGTGGGATAAATGGCCTGCAGTAGAGACATGTGTAAAACATCACCCTTATACAGTGCTACAACAGTGTATATACCAGTATTACAATGGCAACTGCTGCAGATCTAAACTATAGCATATCATAATACTGCAATCGACAACCCTTACAACCTGCAATGTGGTCTCAACATGAGCAATGAGTGTGTAATATGGAAATGTAGGTTAGGACAGCAAATATGGGGAATACATACCTTTACAAACACTGGAAGCATATGTGTACACACAGCCCAGATAACATATAGTGGAAGCAGCTGTTGAGGTACTGAGTGCATGCATTTGTCATGGAAATGCACCTTCCAGCAAGTGCATGTTCCCAATGTCACACCAAGTATTGGTCTGCTGTCCAAGATATTTGGCCATCAAATGTCCACATTTACCTGCAACAGAGGCAGCTGTGGCTTGCACACATCTTAGATGACATGGCATGGGCTCTATTCCCAACAGGTAGCACCCATGAGCTGGACATGTAGCCATACCTCACCATTGCATATACCATGGTAAACACTGCAGACAGTCATGTATCTGGCAAGGATATATGGGACAGGAATGATGTAGGAAATAAACAGATGGCCATCCAAGACAGATGATGTCACATGTACCAAACCAATCATGCAGGCTGCCTAGTAACATGCCACAACACTGAGGGGGTTGCAGGAATGTCTAGCAAGTGCTGGCAGTACCTGTATCAACAATTGTCTGGACTCTGCAAACATGTGGCCTATGGGTTAGAGTAATCAGATGTGATAGTTGTACCACAGGAAACAAGAGCCAGTGTCAGTGCCAGTCAAAGTACATAAGACACCACAAGTAGGATTAGTTGCTAGTCTGTATAGGAAACCGAGTAAAAAGAACAGTATTCTACATAAAACAGGTATGCACCCCAGGCATATAAGCAAGAATGCAATGAAGGGACAATTTGTAAGGATAAGCAGGCTACATAACACTGAAGAAGGATTGAATACAGCAGTCTCTGTACTAAGTACTAAGAAAATAATTTAAACACAGATGCTATAATGAATTATATATATATATATATATATATATATATATATATATATATATATATATATATATATATATATCACCTTATTATGACTGTCTGATGTTAAATGTATTTGATTACATTATTGCTGTGCTAGCCTGTACAAATTGCCTAGTTTAAGCCACCATATGCTTTGTCTGAAGTGAAGGCTATCTGTTCTATTAACTGTTTGGGAAAAGGATTTAGAGTAATTTTCGGGGCTGTATGTGTATTAGTCCACAGAAAATATACTACTGAATATAACATTATTTCATATATATGAAGGTTGTACAAACTGTAATCCTGTTGGGTTCATTTTTTACCATTAATTAATCCTTTTACAGGAATTAGGAATTACTTGAATGTGACTATAAATGTTTATTCTTTTTCCCTATGTGCCACATAATCAGATGTTTAGGTGTCCAAATGTTGCTTACCTGAGTTTAAACTGTACTGTGTCTTACACTCCACTCATGTACTGACCTGAACTCTCTCCTCCCCATTTTCACCTCCCACTTCTGCATACACGTTAACCTAGTTGCCTTCTTATAATCTTACTTCTTTCTGTCTCTTTTTCAGCATTTCATCCTTGTGCTTGAGTTACAGGCTGTCCCCTATCAGCAACCTATTTAAAGGAATCCAAACAGAACAGGAGGGTATATCCAACAGGAAAGCCCTACGCAAACTACCTAGTCTCTCCTTGCTCAGCCTCACAGTGTAGGTGTCAGCCTACAGATATTTTAGGTATTTAACTGAAAATTGTGAGTGCTTTAAAAGTTGTACTAATAGTAGGGCCAGCACACCCATGGACCGACCCCATAAGCCATCTATTATTATCCTACTTTTTCCTCCTTTATCTCCTATACTAGTGAATCTAATGTAATTCCTATATATTCCACTAGAGACCTCAAGGCATGTAAAGCTGTTTCTTACTGCCAGCCTAACTCTTCTAACCCTGCAGACTAGCCTCCCTCAGTTATCCCTGTTAGTTCTCTTACTTCAGGTAATTACCCCCACCTCACCCCACCCCATGAATGATTTTAAAAAGAATGAACCTTGTTAGCCTTAAACATAAATAAACCAGACAGCTTATTCTACTATCACTTACTACTCCTGTTATAGAACTACTCAATTAACTCTCTAAGCAACTTTACTTTTCCTGCCATAGTACTCTTGTTTTTACCTCTTCACCTACACATCTATACTAACTGCTTACCCTCTTATGTCTTATGTTAAGTAAATAAAGAAAGTGCCTCTTACCTACTCAAAGCTGTAGAACACAGTCTCAGTGTATAACTGATTGCCCCTCAGCCTCTCTCAGCTGTGACCCGCTCCGTTCGCCCTGAGGGCTCACTCCGCTCTCCTACCCTACCCCCAAATTCCACCCACCCCCAGTGGTCCTGAGCTTATACTTCTTCAACCACACCCTCTCTCCTATCCAACCAATCCCATTCACCATCCTTTTCACAAAATTAACCACACCCATACATTCTTTCTTCTATCAGTTACAATAACCCAATACTTATAGTACTTTACCATATCCCTTTCCTTCCAACTATCAAGTATTAGTTCCCTTTCTCAATGCTCTCCATATCCAATACCACCTTTTTTAATTTTAGACTTAACTCCTAAAACTTCTTTTACTTAATCTCAACAAGATGCCTTTAGTAGTCAAAACTAAAAAAAACAAATCAATACTCATAGCTTTAATTTCAATTGCCCTCACCTCTACCTACCTCTTCACCTCCTTTGAAAAACTGTACTATTACCAGTTTAACTACTCTCCAAAACAAACAGCAATACATACTCCCATACTCCCTAATATTAAAACTAATATCACCTCCATTCCAAACTATCTACTACCTAAATACTATAGACTCTCCCACATTAAATACAATAAACCCACAGCAAAGAAAATAAAATATCAAACCAACTTTACTAATACTTTTACAATTAAACTAAATAATCCCTCCTTAAAAGACAGTGACATCCACCCTAACCCTGGCCCTACCAATCCTGCTACCCTAATAACCCACCCTAAACTCCCTAACTCTTTCCTAATAGGACACCTAAATATCCGCAGTATTAATAACAAAGTAGCCCATCTCCATGCCCTTCTAGATATTCACTGCTTTGACATCTTCTGCCTGACAGAAACATGGTTAGAACCAGACATAAAGACAATGAAATAATTCCCCAAGGATATAATAAACTAAGACAAGACCGGATAAAAAGCAAGGGTGGGGGAGTAGCAGTTCTATTTAAAGACGAACTTCAAATCTCCTCTATACCATATCACCCACCCCAGCATAGTAAGGCAGAAGTCCTTATCACCAGATTTCAAATCAACCAAAATAAATCCTTATATATCATCTGCATCTACCTACCCAACGGTAATAATATCAATACTATAAAGGATATTCTAAGCTGGGTGTCCTCAACTTAACCCCAAGAAACAATAATACTTGGTGATTTTAATACCGACTGGAAAGTTGTTAATGCTGATAATCCTAGCTCCCATATCAACCTTCATGGCTTTAGTCAAACTATTACCTCCACAACTAGAATCAATAAACCAAACAAGAAAGAGAGCACCTTAGACTGGATACTTATAAATAAACAGAAACAAGCTTACAAGGTAGGAACTCTACCAGACGATGTAAGCGATCATACTTTGACCTACATCCTAAGACAAAAAAATTATATCTCTACCCCCCCCCCCCCACATATAGGATTGCACGTACCAACAAACACTTTAACCCAGTATTATTCCAAAATGAACTCAGAGCATGTGACTGGAACCCTTTAAAAACTCTACCACTTGAAGAAGCTGTTAAATACCTAAACTCTAAATTCTTATCTATCCTTGACAAGCACACACCCAAACGGTCCATTAGAATGAAGTCCAAACCAGCCCCCTGGCTTTCTAAAGAAACCAGACAGAAAATTTTACTTAGGAACAAGTCTTGGGCTAAATGGAGAGCTAACAAAAATATCTCAGATCAACAAATTTTTAGGCAGTTAAGAAATAGTACAAAAAAGGCAATACTTACAGACAAAAAGAACTACTACTGTAAACTACAACAAAATCACCAAAACAATCCCCAGAAGTTCTGGTCTAGTATAAATAAACTCCTGTTCCCAGGCCACTCGCGTACACCTACCCCATCTTAGGCTGAACCAAATAGCCCCCACCAAACTGCCAATACTTTTAATACCTTCTTCACAGAGACCATACAATCACTAGCCAGTCAACTAATCCCTGACAACTCAGGCCCTCCCACCACCATACCTGGTACTCTACCAATGTTCCATCTGCAACCTATCTCAACCACTCTCATCTACAAACTCATCCAAAAACTTAAACCTTGTACTCCTTCTGCTGACCAGCTATCATCTGAATACCTGCAAAAAGCAGCCAAAGTAATTTCTTATCCTGTATCCATCCTCATAAATAGAACAATTAAAGAAGGAATCATCCCAGACATCTGGAAAATCTCCCACATTATCCCTCTACACATAGGATGTAGCTCAAATGATTACTCTAACTACCGGCCAATAGCTCTTCTATCACCCTTAGCTAAAATTATGGAAAAATGCATTCACCAACAACTATTAAACCATTTATCTCAACATAACATAATAGCAAACTGCCAACATGGCTTTAGGCCAGCCCATAGCACCACAACTGCACTACTATCCTTTATAGAAGCCATCAATAGAAATCGTAATAAAAACAACCTCTCATCTGCACTCTTTATTGACCTCTCAAAAGCTTTTGACATGGTAAACCATGTCCTTCTTATCAGCATTCTTGAATCCCTTCCTCTTGACTGTCAGGCAGTTCAATGGTTCAAGTCCTACCTTACCAATAGGCAACAGGCAGTTCTCTGGGAAAATCATATATCATCCCTTCTGCCAGTTGCCCTCGGAGTCCCTCAGGGCTCTATTCTAGGTCCACTTCTTTTCTCACTGTTTATCAATGACCTCCATGTAGCTATTCCACATGCCACCTGCATTCAATATGCAGATGATTCTACACTAGTATGCTCAGCAAACTCCCCATCAGATCTTCATTCTCTAACTCAGAATGTATTTAACATAGTTAAAACATGGTTCACAAAATGTTGCCTCCTTTTCAATGCTAAAAAAACTAAGCTCCTTTTCTTTACACCCACCAGTAAGTCCTCCCCCATAGATTTCTCTGTGATCTCCAGTAATGGCACAATTATATTCCCCGACTCTACCACTAAATTTTTAGGAATTACTATTGACAATAACCTTACATTTGACAACCACATAAATAACACCATAAAAACTGTCAATAGAAAAATAGGCTCCTTATATAGAATTAAACCTTTCCTAACTCCAATAGCCAGAACTAAGATTGCACACTCCCATTTAATTTCAACTCTTCTGTATGCCTCACCCATATATACTAACCTAAAGAAAAATAATCTTATCAAACTAATTCCTATAATAACATTGCCAGATTTGCCACCGGCAATTCCTTTAGAACTCACCACTGTCTGAATCTAATGCAGCTAGGCTGGCTTGAATTTCAAAACCAACTGAAAGTCTCCCAGCTCACCATTGCCCACAAGATATTTTATCAGCCTAACAGCACTCCTATACTCTCCAATCTCATAATCCCCTACAAAAATCTAAATTCTCTTCGCTCTTCCAGCAAACTTCTTGCTAGCATAAGCAAGTCTAACAACATGGCTGGAGTTTCTCTGTTTTCCAACTCGGTGGGAAAAAACTGGAACCTACTGCCTAATGAACTAACTTTACTTTCTTCACTGCCTCTCTTTAAACAAAACCTCAAAAGACACCTCAAAACACACTGGTTATGCCCCTGCAGCAACCCTGATTAACCTTCAGCTTCACTACTGATATTTTCTCCTCCTGAACCTCAATTCTAATTCACATTCCTTGGAAGCAGGACTGAAATTGCTGAACAAAATTTCAACATACTGATGTAATCTATCCTGCTTTATGCTCTGAAAGTCTCTATCCAGTTTGATGCTCTGATAGTCCACATGAATCACACCGTATAATAAATTATCCTGTAAATATGGTCACCTTTACTATTATAAATACCTACTTTATCTTATTATTACTTTCTGTATTTTTAGTATGCTTATTACTTCCTGTATTTTTAGTAATCTTTTTATTGTTAGCCTTTCATTTACTATGTAATAATATTGAGTTTTAATTTCTAAACTTTTAAGTTAAATTTTTAGTTGTTGCTAATGGAGCTTTTCTCCCCGGGCCTCTACTGAAAATGGAAATATATCCAGTTGGACTAGCCCGGTTAACAAATGTAAAATAAAATAAATAAAAAAATAAATAAGTATTAAAGATATGTATGAAGGATGGAGTAATAAAGGTAAACCTTTTTTCTCTGAAATACCACAAGATACCTACAACCAATGCAATGATATTAAACATACAACTAGATTTCCAAATTCCTACTCCAGTGATATTAGAACATTCTGTGAGATATTTGAGAGGAACTGGAATATACTTAACTCCATCAGGGAATTAGATGGAGTTATAGATAGTACACCATGCTTTTCTTTTTTGAATAGAAAATCACTGAAAAGACAACTTTGCTATAAGTCATCATCAGTAAAGAGCAAAGTATGGTCTCAGAGAGTAGGAACGTTCCCATGTAGGAACGGTAATGCCTGCGGTTATATTTATTCAGTCTCCACATTTACCCACCCAACCCAGAAATTTAATATAGATGTTAATTTTTATGCAGACTGTAGGACACAGCATTTGGTTTATCTCAGTTTTTGTAAGAAATGTTATCTGTTTTATGTTGGGAAAACCAACAGAAGTTTCAAGGAATGTATTCTTGAGCATCTAAGAGATGTATCGAATGGCAAAGAAACTAATGCGTTAGTAAAACACATACAAGCTGAGGGTACACATCATGTTTTTAATTTTATGGTTTTAAAAATTATAGAACAGAGTGCTAGGGGAGGCGATATTAATAATAAGATAGAAGAAGCTGAACAAAGATGGATTATGTTATTACAAGCTGATAAACTTCCAGGGGTAAATGGTGCAATGTCACTTAAACCCTTTTTAAAGGCTAGACCACTGAAGCATTAAAGGTCTTTTAGGTGGGTATTTATAGTTTATATATATATATATATATATATATATATATATATATATATATATATATATATATATATATATTATATGTTTTTTCACAGTAGTCATTGTCGTTGTTTAGAAACATATTGCCATTTAAGTATTTGAGAGCTAGTTGTGTTTAAACTGTTTTCTTGTTCATGTTTGGATGCTATACAATTTAAATTCTGTGATACCTATGTGAGCATTTTAGTCTGATGAAGCAATCAGGATAGATCGTGAAAGTGATTACTCTGTTTATTAAAATAATTACGTTTTTTATTTGATATATCCTCAGTCATGGTCTGTTAGTTTATTATTGTTTTTATTTGTTGTTCATAGGTGTGTACCTGACTATTGTCCATGGAGAGATGGGAAGTGTAGGAGACGTGTGTATAGTGGTATCATGCCACCTGGCATGTGCAGGCAGGCAGTCTATCTACAGACACCACTGTGGTGACCCTCAGGTTGAGAGTGACATGCATCAGCCAATCCTCTGGGTGCCTCCTGCAAATGGTCATTGTGGTGCTCCAGTTGACATGTATGCAACATGTATTACATAACATGGTTAATGTCTGTCCTGGAGACCTGTACCCAACAGTGTTCTGTTGACTGTGGTAGTGTAGTGGAGGTATCTGAGGCATGTGGTGCCTACAGGGTGTTTTGTCCTATTTGTGCCAGTTATTACACAGCTGGGCAAACATGTCATTGTCAGTCTAGCATAGGTTGCCTGTATGTATCCAAGTTGGATACCTGAAATCTGCACATCTGTACAGGGACTGACAGACATCAGCTCACCAACTAGCTATGCAGGAGGATGAATGTGTTGATAGATAGATGTCTGACACTGATAGGTATGCCATTACTACATGATGGCAGCCCTCACTGACATGTGCTATACAGACAGTAGTCTACAGTTAATTTCCACATGTCAGATCAGTATCCAATAGGAAATATATAATGTGACACAGCTCACACACCAGGAACATGACAGTGAGAACTCAGGATCCATCTATTCATGCAGCGGTGTTTGTTGCCAGTGCTACAAATAGCAATCTACTCTTGCTTGGGAAAGCACTGTCAACAGTAGTAACATCATGATACACTACATACCAGTGTGACTGCACATAACCTGGGATACTACCCTTGTATGTAACACATTCACATGGATAAGAGTGTTGTACAGGTCATATATACTCACGTGTCCCAGACAGGAGACTCACACCACTTGCTACTATAACGACAGCACATAGACGCATGTTATGTACATGGCATTCCATACACCTATTACAGATGTCATTACCCTGCTATGTTATCAGACTGGGATGTTAGCACTGGTTACCAGGGCTGAGCCATGCTTAGCAGGTGTCAACATTGCTGCAATATAACAACTAAACACATTTACGCACTGGTAAGTCAAGCCTACATGGCGTAAGTCCTCGTACGTTTAACCGTACCTTAGCACCGCTTAGCTTCACGCAAACTCATGCAAAGCTGCTCAAAACTGCCTTAACAACTCTGTATCCCATGCCCTTGTTCTGCCCAGCAACAAAATAAATAGCCCTTGCAGGTCTTGAACCCAGGACCCTGTACATTATAGTCACAACAGTTAATCACTACACCATGACAGCTGTAAAGAGAGTTATTTCTCCAGTACATCTGTCAGTAGACATATTAAATAGTATTGAACAATTACTGTGACTTCTACAATTGTATAGTACTTGTTAGTGATATTACTGTTGCATCACATATGTTGTTATATCTAAATATACACATATCAGATACATATGGTGTGATACATCTGGGAAGGTATATACAACAGTAATGTTTACACATGACAATGATATGGATATAAACATATACATATGTAGATATATGTCTACATGTACATACACATATATATTCATACACATCTCCATAGTGCATCATATATATGGCCATTTATAGATCTGTGTGTGTGTGTGTGTGTGTGTGTGTGTGTGTGTGTGTGTGTGTGTGTGTGTGTGTTGTATATATGTATATATATATATATATATATATATATATATATATATATATATATATATATGTGTGTGTATATATATATGTGTGTATATATATATATGTGTGTGTGTGTGTATATATATATATATATATATATATATATATATATATCTACACATATACAATCATCATATATGTACATATTTATCTATGTCGATATATATATAGATATCTACATATGTGCATATATATCTATATATCTGTATATGTGTAGACATATATAGATGTGTATATGTATATATATATATCTATATATATATATATATATATATATATATATATATATATATATATATATATATATATCTCCATATATGTATGTAGATATGTATATGTGCATATATGCATGTAGATATATGTATATGTATATATATATGTATATATATATATATATATATATATATATATATATATATATATATATATATATATATATATATATATATATATATATGTGTGTGTGTGTATATATATATATATATATATATATATATATATATATATATATATATATATATAGATATAGATATATATCCAGAACATGGAGTGGAGTCATACCTAAGGACAAATAGTCTCAACCTCTTAGTGCAAGGGGATGTCATGTATGTATAGCAGGTATATATGTAGACTGATGCTACTGTAACAGGGGTTGTCTCAACAGACATGTTGTGTGTGGGAGATCACATCTGCTATTGACATGTACGCCATCAGTTACTGACAGACATCTTAAGGACATCATAGTACAGTATCACTGATAGCACAGTAATGATGCTGTGGACTACAGCAGAGATATGACCAATATATGTGGGAGTCTGGCACACTCTGGTCAGTCCAGAGGTATACACAGATCCCCTTAGTGTGAGACATGTGGACTGGGCCTGACAATGTGGATGTTAACAGCCATGTTCATGGGTATATCACGTAAATACTGGACTACATATGCCCACACAGTTTATGCATTCACACACTCCTGTCTTTCCTGACATAATAACTGGTGGTGCAGAGGTCACATGGCCGCATACTACACAGTAGTTAGTGACATACATCTGTACAGCATCCCCAGCTTTGTCAGAAATACACAACAGCTATGGTGGCCCGGCAGCAGTACATCTTGCAAATATCTGACATAACATCACATTGGGTAATTACACTAAGCTGCTAGGCATGTAACAAAGCACTCTACAAACTACAGGCAGACTGCCACAACACTGGCCTACATTTCGTATAGGGGAATACACATGTAAAATATAGCAGGCTCTACTCGCATGTCACAGCACAGAGTAATAGACACCTGTATGAAAGTGCATACTCACAACCAATATGAACACAGCCACAGCCACATATGGTACACAAGCTTAATATTACACTATATGGACTTTCTGAGCAACACCATCCTCATATGTGCCACTTACGCAATAACCCTACATATATTGGGTCACAACACAGTGTGTTCCAATGCCTGTCTGTGGTATGGGATACATGTGTGTTTGGCCCTACAAACATGTGAGCCAATAGGGTACCATACACTGGAGCAGCATGTGACATCAGATAAAACAGGACCAAGAGCAATGACATCTACCACAGTCTGTACACAGGCCAAGGTACGTATTCGTAATACACATACTGTTGACAATCACCATAAGTACACAGACCCCACTACTGTAAACACAACCACAGAATGCCCAGGTTATGTCCTCAGAAATAACCCCTACTATACATAACATGTCTAACAGTCTGATATCTGAATGGATTGTTATCAGGTATGATGTCAGTACATAATGGTGTACAGAACATATGCACCTCTTACAGCATGACATATGTACAAAGGTTGGCAGATGTGTGGCTGGAGCCACAAACACTGGACCAGTATTGGCATGTTGCTGTGATACCCTCATACATTTACTGTTGTAACAGGGTTTGTTGTAACATATGTCCTATGAGGGATATGAAGTCAGTAACGCTCATGGCTGTCACCATGTACTGACTGCAATCCTCAGACTATGCTTCTGCAGTTCTAAGATAGGTGAACTATGAGTAACACAAGACACATAAGACTTCAAACACTGGCCAGTCTGCAAATAAACCTACAGGTGGTGTTTCCTCAAACACATAACACTGTCGTGACAGGGATTAAATCATGTAGACCAGCCATATCTACACAAACCGTGTTAAACCAACATTACTCCAAATGCAGAAGAGCAACACTTACATTTTGTAGTCATGTCTGGAACATCCCCCTCCTGTTTGTTGGCCTTTCTCCACAGTGTATGTTGTTAGAGGTATATCCCACTACCATCTGTGATGCTGTTTGCCAAACACCAACATGAAGTCCTGCTCACAGTGAATCAAATGAGCCATCACCCACATGATGTACCTAGTTATAGGAGTGTGTTTCCATGCAATTGGCTTTGGGAATGTTACCACAGCCGTCCCACATGCAATCAGCTAGCGAGGGACTGCAATTTGTGCAGATTCCATCAGCTGATCATGAGCATCCCTTACAAAACACAAGCTTCTGCCTAAGCAAAGCAGGTGCACTTCTCCACGTCCATCAGAGAGAGAGTGAGAGAGACAGACAGAGACAAAGTAAGACAGGTAGGGGCTGGGAGAGTAAAACTTAAGCATGTTTGTGTCACACACTTACCAGTATAAGGTTTCAAACCCCTGCCTGACTATATATTGCTATCACGTCTCTACAGTTATTGCATGTGCCACACACACAGCTTATATGTTGGGGAGCTGTCCAAAGGTATATTCAATGGTGCATGACATCTGCAACAGTGATAAAGGATGGATAAGGTAGGTGTAGTACACGTGCCTGTCCAGAAGAAAAGGTTTCAAGATCAACACAGCCACACTCTGTCAGGGGACTCACACACATTATCAAAGTTGGCAGGGTGAGGATTAGACTTCATAACTAGCTAGTTTGCCAAAATACAGTACAACGCAGGTATCATATGCACCACAGGAGTTATCAGGATGATATATGGGCAAAGGGTATGCCAGGGTGTCTGACATCAGAAGGCATGCTTCAGTAGGCCAGTGGCAGGTGTAGTGAGTGTGAATGACATCCAAATCATTATACTCCACACACACACACACACACACACACACACACACACACACACACACACACACACACACACACACACACACACACAGATACAGGTTGCCAGTACTGACATGCATGGGTGTATTGCTTCACAGGTGTGTAGTGGTTGACTGTGCCAGAAGGCTGTACAATGCTAGGTAATGGGTATACCTTGAAATAAGGACACATGACAGTGGTCTGTTCTGTGGCTCAGGGGTGTAGTGTCTGAATTGGCCCAAACAGATGAGTATTGCATTCACCATCCAGTCATCTGGGTTACTATTGTTGGTTGCCAGTGCTGTGCAATGCTTGCCATGTATGTTTTCTATAGTCCATGACATGAACAGTGTCTGGGATGTGCACACATCCCACATGCATGTTCTGTGACAAGTGGAAGTGTACCTGGGGTGTCTGGGGCATGTTGTGCACACAGATTGTTATCATCAGATATTCCATTGCTGGCCTCATGTGGTGAGAACTGGCAATGGACACCAGGTTGACCCTGCACCTACACTGACAGCATGATACAGGTATTCCCTGGTGTCAGTGGCATCTGTCCATACAGGGCATGTGTATAAGGCATGGTATGTCCTTTGTGGGTTACATTTGCTGGCTCTACAGTTGTTGTAGGCATCCAATGGGGAACATAGTGAAGGAGCAATTATGTGCCTGTTGTAGGGATGGGACAGGGTGCCATACTCTGTGTAGTCCACTGCCATCACACCATGGTTACTATCTGTGGGCAATATGCGGGGAACTACCAACATAGTGACATGGGCTGTGACTGTTCTCTGGGTAATACAAGGGTTGCCTATATTGTTCGCCAGGCCTTGATGTCACATGTAGGGGTATGGATTGTCTACCCCAGCCTCTCTGCTGTTTGACATCTGTTATCCATGTAAGGTGAACATTGTGACATATAATAGGCCCACCATATAAGAAATTTGCAAAACCCGCTCCACAATGAGTCCAGTTGTTACACACTCACAGTTACCTCCACACAGGATACAAGTGACAAGCACACACCAAGTCTCACAGTTGCCATGTCTGGGATTAGAACTCCTACCTGAATAGTATATCACATGACAGCATTACACAGTTATAGGACGCGCCACAGAGATTTTTGGGCTATGTCTTCCCCAAAGGTGTATTTCAAAGTGAATGACATCAGAAGGGTTGCCAAAGTAGGGCAATGGAAGTTATAGTGACAGGGAGTGGCCTCAAAAGCAGTGATCCCTACACAGACAGACAAACACACACAAACATTTACACTTGCCATGTCTGGGATTAGGTCTCCTACCTAACTAGTATATCATACTACAGCATTATACAGTTATATCATGTGCCACAAAGATTACTGGGCTACTCCTTCCCCAAATGTGTATTTCAAATTGGATGACAGCAGCCCTGCCAAAGTATGGCATTTGAAATTGTAGTGAGTGTGACTGGCCTAACAAACATTGATCCCTACACAGGCAAACACACACACACACACACACACACACACACACACACACACACACACACACACACACACACACACACACACACACACACACACACACTTGGGATTAGAACTCCTCCCTAAATAGTACATCACACTACAGCATTACACAGTTATAGGATGCACCACAGAAATTACTGGGCTGTTACTTCCCCAAAGGTGTATTTCAATGTGAAGACATCAGAAGGCTTGCCATAGTAGGGCAATGGGGAGTGCAGTGTGTGTGCATGTGCCATAACCCATTCATCTAGAGGCAGACACACAACACTCAGGCACACACAGGTTTATATTCCACAGGTACGTGTATACAACTGCTAGATGACTACTGACTTGTACAGTCATTGTACACAGTTAGCACAAGCACCACAGACACTATAGTGCTGAGGGGTACTATAGGCAAATGTCTACGATGATTGATATTTACACATCTTGTGGTTTTAGCCAACTGGATGTGTGCTGGGTGGGACAGGCATCATGATGGGAGGCTCTTTATCACTGTCACTCTCTTTCATACATCTATTTATGTGTATATTTGTCCTATTATAATGTGTTGTCCTTGGATATATGTGTGTATTCCTATCCAATGTGTGTGCAAAGCATGACTGGTGTGTACTGAGGAGGGTATGCACTAACATCTGTGTCTGTCAGATATGTATGGTCCACTGTTGTTGCAAGACATGGGCTTCATTTCTTAAGTGTGTGAGCATGCCCAGTATGACCTTTCAGTGTTTTATTGTCTGACATTGCCTTCATTTCTCTAAGTGTGGGAGCATACCCAGTATGACCTTCTGTAGTGAATGTGTGAATCCATTCCAGGTAGACTGTACTCCAGTGCAGACTTTTATGTTCTACACATACAGCTAGCAATCTGTTTCTGTGGGATACCTGTAGATATGTTGACAATATGGGGTCAAAATGAACAAAGGATAGTGGGTTACTGTAGGTAATTGTGTCTGTGCTGCTTCTGCTACATGGTCTTGGTATTAGCAGAGATATTCAGACATATGTACTGTCTTAAAATTTGATGTTTTATGTCATCAAGTACTGTCAGGTATACATATTTGCTTGCAGTGATGTTCTGGGTAACACAGGGTGAATGCAGCTGTGTCCAGTATTGTGGTCAGCAGCCTAGATATTCTTGCACAATCATGCCATTCTGGAGGGGAAGCTGCGGACACTTGCTGCTGGGTCTGTGTAAATGGTTCAGCACCTTGGTACAGTGGTGGCTGAGGATCCTATGCTTGTACATCCATCAACGTGACAGTATGGCCATATCCTGCTGTGGCCAAACCTCACAGCTGTACAGATTCTCACAGGTTACCCAGAGGCAGAGGTCATAATTCTGGACATTACCCCTTCATATTGTGGTTTACAAGCAGCTTTGTAGCCACCCATTCTTGTGTTTGCAGCCAGGGATAGCATATGCACACGGCTGAGTTTCAGACTTCACACACTCCATGCCACCCATGCTCCTACCCCCCCTCTATTATTCTATCCTCTTCCAAACATTATGCAAAAATTATATATGTTCCCTATAGTTATCACCTCATCCCAGCAGTAATTTGGTGTTGGTCCACAGTTCATGTAGTAGGACATGGTGGGCATATTACTGAGACTTGTTCACATGGCCTTGCATTTGGGTTCTGTAGACTGTGTTATGTTGTTATTTGGGAGTTCATGACATAACATACATTGGCAGTACAGGTGAGACACAGACCTTTGGCAGAGGACTGTAGGCCATTTGGTAGTGATGCAGGCCAGCTGTAGCTGGCCATTGCATTCGGTCACTCCTACAGTCCCATACTGCAATACACTATATTCCCCTGGGGTGACAGGGTAGGAGTGCAAGGTATTCATGCCAATACTTTCTGTCATTATTGATCCAGTGGTATGGATGCTGTCAGGATGCTGCTTACAGCTAGGGACACATCTGCATGGGTCACCTGTTCTGCATGCTACATTCTTTAGCTATTGCCATACAGAGGTGGGGGTCATATTGTACTCATTCCCAACAGCAGGGATAAGACAGGAGAGGTACCTGTGGGTGGTGGTGGGGTGAGCTGGGTGCATGTGTGCTATGGAAACTACTTGCATCTGACTTACAGATATGTATGGGGCATTCCACTTATGTTGGTTTGTGCAGGGGCATCAGCTGTTTCTCAATACTTCATACCTATGACCTTTGTGGTCTGCCAGTGTTTGGCCAGATGACATCGGTATTCCCTACTACAACCCCAAATAATGTGCTGCTAACCTGTATGTACATTTCTAATGGAGTTTCCATTTGACAGTTACATATTATACACTGTCTGTCTGGGGTACTTCCCACTGTGTACTGTTTGTATGTCTGGGCTCACATCCATGCCATGTCCATCTTTCAGATGGTGAAACATATTACTTCCAAACATTGACTATGGCTTACTGCTGGAATGTGTTTTGCTGAGAAGCATTGTTTTTGGCACTGCAGTTGTGAGAACTTGGCCCTGTCATCAGCAGTACTGGCCAATGGCCACGAAGACAAACCTCACCATGCATACATACTGACCACTCTCACACAATATACGACTCACACCAACCTAACACGCACAGCCCTGCATAATATACACATGCTGCAATCTATCCTGCTACCTTAGCCAGCTCAGGTAATCTGTGCTCCACTGTTATTATACCTACACATACATGTTACTACATTTCTACATAGGATTGGGGGGGCACACCTGACTGCTACTACATTTGTATATAGGATTGGGGAGGGGGCACACCTGACACTTGTACACATTTGCTATGACTGTACTGGTATTTCAGGTACTCCATTTCATTCTGTATTCTGACCTGTCATGCTGACTAGATGTATATCAGTGTACTAAAGGTCTTAGGTTTGATTGAACTGCATTTCAGTTTCTGACTTCTTACCCTTCAAAACTGACATCCCACTGCCTGACCTGTTGTAGTCTGTCAGTGTAGGTCTGGGGGGGGGTGTTCTCCATAGCCATCAATCAGACGCTTTAGCACAGCCTTTGTTTCTGTTTGTCTACACCTGCCTGCTGGCTGAGACCGTTGTTGGGTGTGTGAGCCTGCCTGACTGGTATGTGTGTGTCCTATGGACACACATGTGGCCCAGCACATTTCCTGCAGTGAGTCTTACCACCTTGTCTAGTACTGGCTACTATGGCAACACCAGTATTTGTTACAGATCTCATGCTGCCACTATAGGTGTCTACTATCTGCTGGCATCCCATTCAGCCACCAGATTCTCTTGCATGCTCACATCCATACCATAGATACAAGTAACAACACATACTACTCCATTCGGCAATTGATAGGAAGAGTGACTTAACTTGCAGCTGTGCCAGTATTGAGGATAGTGCTGGAGGGCTGACTGTGTTGGATGCACATAGTACACTCCCTATACATGGTTAATCACAGGCAGTGCCATGTTTGGCATCCCTTTTACTGTATGTGTAAGTCAGAGAGAGGTGTCATTGCCTGGGTTCCTACCATGTCAGTGTATGTGCTAGGTGTTGCCTCTTTGCCACGGCCTGGGCATACTGGGCATGCCTCCTTCTGCCTACTGGGGCAGGCTCAGGTTGTTCCTCCTACGAGTCACTCTGTGCCTGTGCAGGCCTTGGCAAGGGTGGGGGGCTGTGTGGTCCAGCCCTGTGCTGTTCCTGCTGCAGCTGTTTCCGTAGGATCATATAGTGTAGCATGGCGCATACAATGACAATTTGGGTACATGTAACTAGTGAGTACTGCAAGGCTCCACTGGATGTGTTCAGGCACTGGAACCATGACTTGAGCATCCCAAACACATGCTCTATTATGATTCTGGTCTGTGTGTGTGCCTCATTATGGAGTTTTTGTTCTGGTGTGTGTGCATTTCTGATGGATGTCATCAGCCATGGCTCCAGTGTGTAACCAGCATCCCCCACTAGGTGGCCATAAGGGATGTCCCCATTGGCAAATCTCTGGTACATATGTATCAGAACCCAGATGTGGGAGTTGTGATATCTTCCAGGGCAGCCAGCTCACACATTCATTATAATGCCCTGGGCATCACACAAGACCTGGCAGTTGATGGAGGGGAAGCCCTTGCAGTTGATGTAGACCCTACCCAGCTCACCAGGTGGTGCTCTGATGTGTTATGTACGTGCAGCCTATAGCATCCGCAACCTCATGGTATTCTGCTATTTGCTGGAAGAGATGCATATTGCTGGCCGCCTTATGGCTGTTGTGGAAATATATGTGCTCACCAGCTTGTGCTGACATGGCATCCAGGAACTGGTGGAGTATCCTGGATGCTGATGCCTGTGAGATCCCCATGATATCCCCAGTTGGCCTTTGGAAGGTACCTGTGAATAGTATTCTTAGGCCTACACGTACCTTGGTATCTACTGGGATGGGTTCCCCTCTGTTGATTCTGTGTGAGGTGTGGCCGGCACAGCTCAACAATTTGCTGTAGGAGGTCCCTGTCCACCCTATAGTGCTCCACTATCTCCAGCTCATGTAGCACCTGGTAGGTTACCCTGGGTCTGTGCATTCTTCTCCTTCTCCTCACTGTGGGTTGGTTATCAGCATTCTCATCCTCACCACCCTCAGACTCTTCCACATGTTGATTTATGATAGCTGCTGCAGCCCCTATCATTTTGCTGCTTTTCTTGGTAAAATTTCCCTGCTTGTGTACACTGGTGGTGTAGAGTTTGTGGGAAAAAGCAGAGGGAAAGGTGTTTGCATAGTTTGTAGTGGTATGCTGGACTGGGCTGACCTGCTGCCTGTGTAATTGGCTGATTCTGATACATTTCACCTGCCAGCTATGCTAGTTCTCCTTGATTACCTTCCTACTGCTTTTTTCCCTTCCCATTGCCTTCCTGTTTAAGCCTGGGGGCACGATGTGCAAACACAGTGCTCAGATGTGCATGGAGCTGCTATTTCCTGGTTTACTTTTTTTTCCCTTTAAGACACGGTGCATGGTGCACGCACCCATTTAGATAATGTAGAGAGTGCTAGACAGCCTCAGACACACACCCTTGCTTAGCTCTGCTAAGCTCAGGGCAAACCCGAGCCACAGGGCTCCAATAAGCTTACAGTATGCCTGGCACACCCCTCTATGATGTCAGCTAGCTCTTAGTCTTGCACCATGGTCTTCCTGCACTAACACAGATGGGTGCAGGCTAGCCATGAGGGGGATCTAGGATTCAGTATCATTCCCCTCATTTGCATAGGATTGCCTGCTAATGCCTAGTTACAAGTCACACACTGAGCCTTCCCCCTTAGCAACCACTATTCACTGGCCATGTTGTATTCTGCCTGCCATTACGTATAATGGCAAAATTGTGATTTTGGATAGAATGCTTATTTCAAGTTTTTTTTTTTTTTTTCGGCCCGATCCCGTTTGTGCTCCACTGCCCTACGCTTAAACAGCCAGAATCAGCTAAAAAACATATTAAAGTTATTTTTTTTTTTTGCAACTGTTTTCCATGCCAATGGCCATAGGCATGGTTTCCACATTATATACACCCTTTATTTGGAGCTGTCATGGCTCCATTTTGTAGTTTGTAGAAATGTACTCGGTTACTAACCAAGTACATTTCTGCAGACTACACTAGTCCTACACGGCTGGCTGCCAACTTCCTGGATCACAAATTCACCTCATTTGCATGTTTTGCACCTGCAAATGGGGTAATTTGCATACAGGAGCTGTGTCCATGCAGGAATAGTGCAGGAGCGCTCGTGCACTTCCCGGGAGCTTATTCCTGGTTTGCACGGTGGCCGTATTGCCTCCAGCAACTCCTGCACTATTCCTGCATGCCATGCTGAGCTTGCTGAATCCTGGGGTAAGTTTTTTATACTAGAAACAAAGTTTTGATATGAAAGTATAAGACTGTGCCTGCAAATGGCCTGCTGTGATTAGTATACTACCCCAGTAAACAAAGTAAGTAAATAAATAAATAATTATAATGGAGAATGTTATTTTATAATTGCTTATTTCTCAAAGTATTTAAATGTGCTATTCAAAATTTTGACCAAACTTGATATGGAATAATCTATATTTTATCACTAAACATCCAATCTTTTTACTGCATCATTTCAACCATGAATTAAATTTGATTATAGACCTCTTTTATTTATTACTTTAGTACTTTAGTAGTAGCAAGGACAACGTGATGCATGTTCACCATATTAGCTTCTTAAATACTTAGATAAACAGTAAAAAAGCACACACACGCACACATACACACAGACACACACACACACACACACACACACACACACACACACACACACACACACACACACACACACACACACACACACAGAAACACAACCAAGTAAACCACCATGTAAAAATGAATGCATTTAATAGTAAAACTGGTACTTTCCCTATATAAAATAGCTTGTTCAGACCAAAAGTGAGAACATACAACATCCATATTTAAATAGAATTACGTCACTACTTATTACAAAACTGACCAATTATAGGAATTGCATATTTAAAGATACAGGCACTTGATTTCTATGAAACATGAAACAAAAAATATACTTCTACAAAATATAAAAATGAAAAAAAATCTAAAAAATAAAATCACTATGTAAGTGTATAGAACTTACTTCTTCCTCAAACCCCTAGATTTTAAAACCAAGCGCACAGGGATATCTTCATTTAATCCATGGCCCTTATGAGACTGCATTCAGATTGTCCATCTAATCTCACATCTCCCTTTCTAATGTCAGTCTCCACCACATCTATAGTTATAAACTTAAAAGTGTGGTTATCTCCAAATATATTAACATGTTTTGCTACGGCATTAACTATGTCCCCCTTAAATATACAATAAAGATGTTCGCTGACCCTTTCTTTAACCTTGTGGTTTGTTTTGCCAACATAAATTGAAGAACATACCTCATAAAAAGTGATGTACACAATATTGATGGCATTGCTATCAGCTGAAGCAGAAAAATGAAACTCCTGCCCCATATCAGGATGAAAAAATGTTCCCTCAATACTTAGAAAAATCAGAAAAATTACGTTTTCTGCATCTATGGGTACCTAAACCAAAATGCCTATTTTGGTGTCTTTTCAGTAACAAGGTAGCCTTTTCAGATTTGTTTTTATTCTTGTAATAAAAAGTAGGGCACTCCCAAACTATCTCAGATAAGAGGAATCCATAAGTAAAATATTCCAATTTTTAGAAATGAGGTTCCTAAGTGCATTTGTATCACTAATGAAAGTGATGGCAACTCTCACTGTACTGGTGACCCTAGTACTCCTAACATTATCTTTTATTGGTGTAGCAAAGAAAGGCTTAGACTTATCATTCCTTAGCATAGTGGCTTCATTAATACCCTTCCCTATTTCTTTAATTTTGTACACCCTCTTCTTTTTTGTAAACAGTTTTATTGAAAACATTAATATAATGAGCAGATATTTAAAAAAAATTGAATGTTAAGTTTTTAAAAATACAATATTTAAAAGAAAAAACAATACAATAACTATAATAGCACAGTAAACTATGTACAATGATGTTCACTATATATCGAATAACAGGATCAATTAATTTTAGTTTGGCAGAAGAAAAATGAAAACATAGAATAAAAGATTCAAAAAAGAGAAATTACTGCATTAAACATTTATCCAGTTCATTAACTAATAATTCATGTACATTTCCCATTTGTAATATAATTTTATATTCCTTGTGGATTAACATTTCTAACTTAGATATTTCTAAGAGAAGACCTTTAATCTCTTTAAATGAGGGAACTGATGAGTAATTCCAATTTCTTGTAATTATTTTCCTGGCAATGGATAATATAGACCAGAGCAAAGAATATTTGTTTTTATTTGTACAGTCTGGGGCAGGTGTATTGAATAATACAAGTGATTTTGTAAGCATAAAATTATCTGTAAAAATTGCCTGCAAAAAAGTGTTAACTTTGTCCCAAAATTTCTTTAATAATGCACAGTCATAAAATATATGATTCCAATCAGCATTTGTTGCTGTGTTACATCTCCAGCAAACAACGTCTTGTTTAGTTATCTTACTAATTTCTGAGGTGTGATGAAATATTTATGTAAAAAATCTGCATGTGAAGATTCTCCATTTAATGGAGGAAGTGGTTTTGATGGCTGACTGAAGGAAATTAATTTTGTCTTTTTCTGAGGGAATAAAACTATTTATTACTGAAAATAAATTCCAATAGTTATCTGAATATACATCTAGATCTTGTTTAATTGCTTATAAATATATGATATACTATTTTTATCTGGTAAAGTATTATAAGTGTATAAAATCAAATATTGAATAAGTTTAGGTATTGAATTTGTACCATTTGAGGGGATTAAAATTAGCATATCTAGAATATATTTTCTAAACTCTTGCAAATCTGACCAAAGTAGAGAGTTAATGTTACATTCATCTATAAGAGCATTAATAGATTTTGCCTCATTTTTATTTAACATTTGATGCCAAAAACATGAATTGGTTTTTGTTTAAATAACAGCATTTTAGAATGATCTGCATATAGAATTATAGCTTGTGTATAGGCAATAGAGAAAATGATGAACAGCCAATTTTTCAAAGATTCTAAACCTAAATATATAGTTTTTAAAGGCCCTTAGAATTAAAATGATATAAGTAGATTTAAGCATTTGAATGGAATAATTGGAAAAATATTCTCTCAAATTCCATATATATTAATTATTTATTAACTGTGGTAGATGTTTGTTATTTTGTTTTTTGGTATTTTGGGATAAATTTAGCATAATTTCCTTCCATTTTGCAAAATGCTGTCCATCTATAAGATAAACAATTGTTTTAATAACTGATGAAATTGAATAAAGTTCTAGATTTGGTAAAGATATACCTCCATTTTCCCAGATATACATATGATAGGACAATGCAATTCTAGGCTTTATCGGATGCCATAAAAATTTCTTAATCAGTGTGTTAATTTTTTTAATAAAAGAGCCTGTAGGGGGAATAGAGATAGATTGCATTATGTATAAAATCTTTGGAAGCAATATCATCTTTATAATGGAAAGTTTTTCATCCATTGTAAATAAAATCGTGTTCCGCTTACTAATTAGAGTCTCTATGATAGTTATACTTTTACAATAATTTAGGTGTAAGATGTCTTTAATATTGGTTGCTATAATTATACCTAAATATATTATTTGTTGGGACTGAGGTATATATTTTTTATACTGGACTTGTATATTATAACTTTTGGAACCAATTATAAGACTCTGTGTTTTAGAGTTATTAAAATTAAGACCAGAACTTTTTTGAAATATATCCATATCTTTAAACAATTCTTGTAAGGTAGGGTTAGTACCACCAAGAGTGATTAATACATCTTCAACACACATTTGGATTTTTGATGTTTCATTACAATTTAACATATATCATTGTATATTATTGTTATCCCTTATTAGGTTAGCCCAAGGTTCCATAATTAATGTGAATAAAAGTGGAGATAGAGGGCAACCTTGTCTGGTTCCTTTTACAATGGGTATGTTCTGGGATATACTTGTACCTATTTTTATGTAGGCTTGACTTTTATTATATAATTGAGTTATAAGGTTAATAAAGCTATTATAAAAGTTTAAGTCCTTCAGTAAGATAAAAAGATAGTCAAATGCACAGTTAATATCTAAACTAACAAGAGTCAAATTATTCTTTAAGGCTTTTACTGATTCAATTAAAGTTGTTCTTTTGATGTTATCATAAGAAGTTCTATTAATTATACAACCTGTTTGATCCATATCTACCAGGGATGGTAAAAAATCTTTAAGTCTATCAGCATAAATAGACATGAACATTTTATAGTCTGTGTTTAATAATGAAATGGGTATATATGAAGCACATTTTACAGGATCTTTATCAGACTTTAGTATGGGGGAAATAAATGTTTACTTCCAAGAGGGAGGTATAATGTTGTTATTTTGAGCTATATTGAATACTGTATGTAGTAACATTAACACTTTAGCAGGCAAAACCTTATAGATTTCAGAAATGATACCATCATTACCAGGAGCTTTGCATCTGCATACATGTACATACTGTGGGAGTAGAACCCACAGCCTTCTGCATCAAAAGCAAGTACACTACCTGTTATGCTATTAACAATGCATATTGTTTTATTTTGCTTAAGTATGGTTATTTGATATTTTACTTCTTTAAAAGATATTTGTTTATCTATTAATTTTATTTGTGCTTCAGATAGTCTGTTCTTTATATTATTATGTATAAAAGATTGAATATATTTTGTACCATTTATGCTATCATTGGGTTGGTTTAATTTAAAAAGAAATTCTCTAAACTCACTTAATATATTTGGTAAATCAGATACCATTTTTTGTTGGAGAATAGATTTCTTTAATATGGTGAAGTTTATTTAATCTTTTAGTTTTGTTAGCTAGCATATTCATGGATCTAGGATTTATAGAAAAAGTTATACGTTTATATTTTTCAAGATTTATCATAACTTTATGGTTTAAAATGTCCATGTATTTATTGTTTAAGGTATTGATTCCATTCATTCTGTCTTTCTTATCGGGATTCTTTGAAACATCAAGCCTTAAAGTATCCAGCTTGTCTTGTATATCTTGAAGGTGTTTATCCCATGAAGTTCTTTTCTTTTTATACCAATCGATAATTTTACCATATAGATAAGCTCTTAAAGAATCCCAAATGTATACTTCAGAAGTTCACTGTGTACTATTAAGTTCAATAAAATTTTGTACTTCTATAGTGAAGAAATCAATAAAATCTTTGAGTTTAATTATGGAGGCTGGTATCCTTTTAATTTGAACATTAAATGTGGAGTTTAGTATAATATTAACTGTTATGGAATTATGGTCTGAAAGGGGAAAAGAAATTACTTTTGAGTTTCATAGGAAATCAGTTAAGTTATTGGAAATTAATACCCTATCTATTCTTAAATATGAATTATGTCTATGTGAGTAGAATGTATAGAACAGTGATTTAGCGCCAGTAAGTTATTAATATTTTTCATCATGTATGAATCTGAAAATTCATTCAATAGTTTAGCTATAGTTGGAATTTTCCTTTCACCACTTGTACTAGAGTATTTTATGTCAGAAATGCAATTAAAATCCACAGCAAGAATAATACTACCATTAGAAAACTGAACTATATGTTCTATATGTTGTTTCACTGTTTTAGGTCCAATGCCAGGAATCCAATACATATTTATTAATGTCAAGATTTTTTTTTTATTAAATTCTATAATAACTGAAGATAACATCCCCTTGTTATCTTTGTAGGTGTCAATTATTTTAGGCATAGGTAATGTATTTTTCCATAGTATGGCCACCCCCCCCTTTTTTGTGTATGTTCTGAGCTAATCAACAGTTTGTATGATTTGGATTCCAATTTTGTGACATCTTCAGTTAGTAAATGAGTTTCTTGAAGAAATATTAATTGAGAATTATGCAATTTAAGATATTTGTTCAAAGATCTTCTCTTATTAGGATTATTTAATCCATTGATGTTTAATGGTATACACTTTAATGATGTCATGAAACATTAATCTTCTGAATATCTGTTGTTGAACAACACTCCTTTTTTTCCCATATTTTATAAGTGAATAGAAATTGACTATTAGGAATGCAATTATAATGTACACATAAAACATGAAAAGCTTTTATCCAATGAAATATGTTTACATCAAATTTAGTTTTGTAAGATTTGGTGAACATCATAATAACTATTAACAGAAGCTTATAACATTTATTAATAACATAGACTCTTTCAAAACCCCCCTGGAGTTAAAACACCTAAATTGAGTGACATCTGTCACCCAAATTGACCATCAAGCTAGCAACAACATTCATCTCTTCCCTGTCTAAATATATATGTTGTTGCATAATTTAACAAAGACCCATTAGAATTGTATGCACCAATTCAAGAAACAAGTTAAAGTAAATAAAATGGAACTGTTTCAATTTAACTTTTGTCAAATTAATTCAACATATCACAAATACCAGTCATGTACTATATAATAATGTAAAAGTCATAACTAATTTATATGTAATGGACTGCTATAATAATCAATAGGTAGACCAATCCCCTTTCTCTTTATGTATTGTGTCAATATCTAACAACACTATTTTCCCATCTCCGTGTATCTGAGAAAGAAAAAAAAAGCATAGAAAATATTACATTATAGTTTCCCAAGGTAGTATGAGATTCCAATAAAAGTGCTCAGTATTTTCTAAGAAGGAATGTATTCACTTTCTTACCTTTAAGCCCTTTAGTAATCTGAAAGAACTTCTAGATTTGTCAGAATATATAAAAATTCTAGTTTATATGGTAAACATCTGTGTCTGAGGCTATACTGTATGTAGCAAGCTATATTCATATAGAATATATTACTTTTCAATCATTATTTATTTTTATTATCTATCTGTACTAGAATTATTCTTATTTCTGATTTTTCTGTCTTGTAAAAGAATATTAACTTCTGTTTAGGTGTCATGAAAAGCTTTATATATATTCATTTCCTTTCTTTTCCCTTTCGTCTTTCATGAATATTTTAATGGTGTTGCTATATATGTCTTATGTTTGCTATACTAATCAAAAGAGGCTTAAATAAAATAAAATAGAATTATAAATCCAAGTGTAGAAACATAGGGGTATAAATGTATCAAAATTGTTCTGCTTATACATCCTCATAAATGCTTTTAATATAACAACTATATTATACAGGTTACTTAGCTGCAATTCATTCATTAAGCCTGTAGATGGCATCATAAACCATCTATTCATGCTATTATTTAGCTTTGCGAAAGTTCTCAGCACAAAGTTCAGTCTGTAAACAGCTCCATGGAAGCAACACTTTTTTTTTGCTTTCTGTTGAGGCAGTTGCAGTATGAACAGGTATCAGAATTGCTCAGCAGTTCAGATGCATGAGATTAAGGAGGGAAAACCTTTGCAGCTATGCTCTTCTTTCTTTTATTTTTGAATGCTATAGATTATCTTGTGGCAGGACCAGGAAACACAAAAGCAGACAAAACAAAAAGGCAATAAAGGGGAAAAAGCCAATACGAAGTAGCACAAAGCTGAGAAACTCCATCTCTGAAACCCAGCAAACCACTAGACCACCAAGGACACATTAATCTACACTAAACCCTTCATTTCACTAATATTGCTATGTATGTTATATGCTTATTATACCAATTAATATAAAATGTACATAACTATAATAGAATTATGAAGACAAGTCTATAAAATGTAAGGGTTTAAATGTGTCAAAAGTGCTTTGTTTATGAGCATTCATAAATACTTAAATATAGCAGACATATATATGTTATTTAGGTGCAGTTTTTCAATTAAGCTGTAGATGGCATTAGAAACCATCTATTCTAACTATTATTCAGTTTTTATGAAGCTTCTCAGCACAAGGTTGTCTATAAACGTTTCCATGGATACAACATCTTTTTCTTGCTCTCCATTGTAGCAGCTGCAATGCGAGGACAAACCAAGGTTGTTTAACAGATCAGATGCACGAGCTTAAGGAGGGAAAACATTTACAGCTTTTCACTGAGAAAACTGTTCATTAGCTCATGGGAAAACCAGGAAACATAAAATGATCAATAAGGAAGACATAAGGAAGGCAGGAAAGCAATATAAAATGTTAAAAAACTAACAAACTCCATCTCTCAAACCCAGTAAACCACTAGACCACCACGAACATATCATTATATACAAAATCCTCCATTCCTTCACAACCAACAGCAAAGAGGAAAATAGAAAGAATAACAAAATAAATAAATTAAAGCCTCTCCATAAATAATTACATTTTTAAAATAAATATCAAATGAATTACTTCAAAACATATCAGGTCACTTGAAAGGGAGAAAAGATAAACGTTTCATATGTCTATTACCACAAATAACACCACATTCCACAGCAGAACAGGGGATGGAAAACATAATTATTAAAGCAACATTATGGCAACAATATCAGTGAAGAGTCTCTCTTCACAGAGAGGCAGGGAAATAAAACAGCAAACAGTTAAAAACAAATGAAATACATTCTATTGTAACAGATTCTCATTTTCTCATCTACAAGTCTCTGCATCCACTATAGTTCCCCAAAATACCACAAATTCCAGTCCCAAACATATGTTGCATTTATTATAACAGACAACAACCACCATTTAAAAACAATAAATAAATAGCTTTTACTTGCTATAGAAATTGAACTAGAATAAATTAGACTTAATAATAACAGACTATAAAATATCATTAAAACAACTAAGTACCATAAAAAGACATTTAAACAACAAATATTCACCTGTTGAACCATTTCCACTTCCCCAACTTCTGGGTTAGTTTTTAAGACTTGGGTAAATAAAAGCCATAGTAAAATAACTTAGTCACTTATTTGTGAACTTCTTTTTATGTTCAGAGACCTTCCAGGAAATGTTATCAGCATTTCTTTTAAGGCTGGCATTTGCCCACTCCATATCCTCTATATTATCAAGCAGTTTTCTTGTTGTTGGAATGGTAATGGCAGAGTCTATGTCATCAAATATTTTTGGACCATCTTGAAGAAATATTTTTAATCTGGCAGGAAATAATAGGCATGTCTTTATATGGGCTTTCTTTAGTTTTTTTAGCATTGGCAAAAAAGCTTTCTTTTGGCAATTACAGAAGATGAGTAATCATTATCAAAGCATATGACATTTTCTTTATATTTGATAGGAGATTTAGCCCAAGCAGTCTTTATCAATATTTCCTTGTCATGAGAAGATAAAAACTTCACTTTAACAGATTTAGTAGAATTGGATTTACCTTTTTTTGCAGTAGACAAGGACCTGTGTGCTCTTTCTATCCAATATGACAGAGCTTCAGGAAGCTGTAGTACATCAGGGAGTTAAGATGTTAAGAAGTTTTCCATATTACCTTCTTCAACATTATCAGGCAAACCAAAAAGTCTAATATTATTTCTTCTTGATCTATTCTCTAGATCATCAATTTTTGTTTGTAAAAGAGTATCTTGTTTTAAGAGAAAGTCTATATTGTGCTCACCTTCTTGACTTCTAGTGTCCATATCATTTAGTGAAGTCTCTATACCAGTAATCTGCATCTTTTGCTGCTTAAGGTCTTCGTGTAACATTTCCATTTGCTGGGAACATTTTTCTTTGAAATTATCCAATTTCACATCCATTCTATCAATCTTTGTTGTCAGTTCTTCAATGTTAGTTAATACTGACTGAAGTTCTTTTTTAATAGCTGTTTCTTGAAGTGTAGATTTGGATTAGCTCATCCTGTAGTCTGAAGTCCAAATATTTTCTCTAGTACTTTTTGAAAGGAAGAAATAAAACAAATTGCCAACATTTTATATACTATCCTAAAGAATGATTAATAAAATCCAAATATATATAAAAAATCAAAATTAGGATAGATATACTCAAAAAACCCTGTCATAAATATTCTGTAAAGACAGAGCAGAGAGGAAGTGCTGTTACTCAGTTCTCATCTTGGCCATGCCCCTGTACACCCTCTTCTTGAAGTCACTGCATAGAACACACATACTGTTCTCAAAATCAATTTCATTAATGTGGAGTCATGATGTCCTCGTGGCTTGCCCCTTAATAACATTTCAAAAAATATATAAGGGGTGCATATTATTCCGATGTACATAAGCAGAGCGATAACATTCCTTTCTAAACAGACTACTTGAAAGCTTATTGTCTTGAGTATTAAATGCATTTACACCAAGAAAGTCAATCTCACACAGAGATTACTTCATAGTGAACTCCAAAAATGAGGTTGTACTAGGCAGATATTTTAGGAATTCATGCATACCTTGCTCAGTATCACACCATATCAAAAAGAGGTCATCCACAAACCTAAAGAAGGGAATATATATAACCAATCATTCTGATTTCATATCAAATTGTGTCTCCCACCATGTTAGAACTGCATTGGAATAGTTATTGGCACACAGATTGCCCATAACTGTGCAGGAACACTTCTTCTTCTTCTTTCAGCTGTTCCCATTAGGGGTCACCACAGCAGATCATCTGTTTCTATTTCTTCATGTCCTCTGCATCTTGCTCTGTCATATCAACCAACTGCATGTCCTCTCTCACCACATCCATAATCCTTATCTTAGGCCTTCCTCTTTTCCTCTTATCTTGCAGCTCCATCCTTACCATCCTTTTCCCAATATACCCAGCATCCCTCCTCAGCACGTCCCAACCAAGACATTCTCGCCTATCTGGAATTGCCTCCAAACCATCCAACCTGAGTGGACCCTCTAATATACTGATTCCTAATCTTGTCTATCCTCATCACACCCAATGCAAATTGTAACATCTTTAACTCTGTCACTTCCAGCTCTGACACCTGCCTTTTTGTCAATGCTAGCCATCTCCAACCTATATAACATAGCTGGTCTTACTATCTTCTTGTAGACCTTCCCTTTCACTCTTATTGGTACCCATCTTCCAAAAATCACTCCTAACACTCTTCTCCACCCACTCCACACTGCCTGTACTTTCTTCTTCACCTCTCTTCCACACTCACCATTACTCTGAACTATTGATCCCAGGTATTTAAATTCATCCACCTTTGCCAGCTGTACTCCCTGTATCCTCACCATTCCTCTATCCTCCCTCTCATTCACACACACACACATATTCTGTCTTAGTCATGCTGACCTCCATTCCTCTCCTCTCTAGAGTGTATATCCACCTCTTCAGGGTCTTCTCAACCTATTCCTACTTTCATTACAGATTACAATGTCATCCACAAACATCATAATCTATGAGGACCCCTGTCTGATCTCGTCTGTCAACCTGTCCATCACCATTCCAAATAAGAAAGGGCTCAGAGCTGATCCTTGATGTAATTCCACTTCCACCTTAAATGCATCCATCACTCCTCCTGCAGACCTCACCATTGTCAAACTTCTCTCGTACATATACTGTACCACTCTTACATACTTCTCTGTCACTCCTGACTTCCTCATACAATACCACAATGCCTCTCTAGACACCCTGTCATATGCTTTATCTAAGTCCACAAAGACACAATGCAGCTCCTTCTGACCTTCTCTATACCTCTCTGTCAACACTCTCAGAGCAAACATTGCTCTGTAGTGTTCTTTCCCAGTATGAAACCATACTTCTGCTCACTAATCATCACCTCATTCTTAACCTAGGTTCCACTACTCTTTCTTATAACTTCATGTTGTGACTGATAAATTTTATCTGTCTGTAGTTTAGTACAGCTCTGCACGTCACCCTTATTCTTAAAAATCTGTAACAAAACACTTCTTCTCCACTCCGCAGGCATCCTCTCACTTTCCAAGATTTCATTAAACAATCTGGTTAAAAACTCCACTGCCGTCTCTCCTAAACATCTCCATGCTTCCACAGGTATGTCATTTGGACCAACAGCCTTCCTAATCTTCATCCTCTTCACAGCTGTCCTTACTTCCTCCTTGCTAATCCATTGCACATCCTGATTCACTATCCCCACATCATCCAACCTTCTTTCTCCCTCATTATCTTCATTCATCAGCCCCTCAAAGTACTCTTTTCATCTGCTCAACACACTCTCCCCACTTGAAAGTACATTTCCCCCCTTGTCCTTTATCACCCTTATTTGATGCACATATTTCCCAGCTCAGACTCTCTATATAGATTATCTGTACAGGTCCTTTTCTCCATCCTAGTGTCCAACCTTTCATACAACTCTCCATACACCTTATTCTTAGCCTTCACCACATCTATCTTCACCATACTCTTCATCTCCTTATACTCCTGTCGACTTTCTTAATCTGTCTGACAATCCCATTTCTTCTTCACCAGTCTCTTTCTCTGTATACTCTCCTATACTTCCTTATTCCACCACCAGGTCTCCTTGTCCTCCTTCCTCTGTACAGATGTTACACTAAGTACCTTTCTAGCTGTCTCCCTTACCAGTTCTGCTGTAGTTACCCAGATATTCAGTAACTCTTCACTGCCACCATGTGCCTGTCTTAACTCTTCCCTGAACTCCACCTCACAACCACCCTTTTTCAACTTCCACCATTTGATCCTTGGCTCTGCCTCGCATTCCTCCTCCTTTTTTTGATCACCGGCATTATCCTACAGACCAACAACCTATGCTGCCTAACTACACTTTCTCCTGACACCACTTTACAGTCTCCAATCTCCTTCAGACTGGCCTTCCTAGATATGATATAATCCACCTGTGTGCATCTTCCTCCACTCTTGTACATCACCCTATGTTCCTCCCTATTCTTAAAATATGCATTCACCACAGCCATATCCATCCTTTTTGCAAAATACAGTACCATCTGACCTTCTGCATTCCTCTCCTTAACACCATACCTAACCATCACTTCCTCATCCCCTCTGTTCCCATCAATATGCTCATTGAAATCCACTCCACCACTATCTCATCCTTGGGATCACTCGCCACCACTTCATCCAACTCACTCTAAATTTTTTTCTTTCTCATCCATCGCACACCCAACTTGCAGAGTGTATGCACTAACAACATTCATCATTATACCATCAGTTTCCAGCTTCATAAACATCACTCTATCTGACACTCTTTTCACCTCCAAAACACTCTTGGCATACTGTTCCTTCAGGATAACCCCTACCCCATTTCTCCTCCCATCGACATCATGATAGAACAGTTTGAACCCACCTCCAATACACCTGGCCTTACTTCCCTTCCATCTGGTCTCCTGCACACACAATATATCAACCTTCCTTCTGTCCATCATATTAGCTAGCTCTCTCCCTATTCCAGTCATACTGCTAATATTCAAAGTTCCTACCCTAACTACCACACTCCTAACCTTTCTCCTTTCTTCTTGCCTTTGGGCATGCCTTCCCCCTCTTCTTCTCCTTTGGCCAACAGCAGCCCAACTATGCCAGAACACTGATGAAATATTGTTCATCAAAAACAAAAACATGTTCCAAAATCATCTCAATTAATAACTAATCAACTCAGTACGAGCATGGTCATAACTGCTATAGTGAGATAAAAGTTCTTTACCATCATGATTCCTTGTTCATTTGGAATTACCATGAAAATTGTCTCACAACGAAGGTCACTAACATACATCCCTCAACATATAAACCACTCTTGATAAATGTATATAGATCATTCAAAAAATGCTCTGTGTCCCTCAGTACATTATCATACCAATCCAATATGGTATGTAGCAACTTTTCAACATAAATAGAGAGTGGCTCAGTGAACCACCTTGTCTCCGCAACAATGGGTCTAAAAGGGGGATCAAATGGATTCTTATGAAATTTAGGTAATCCTTGGAAACATGGAACCAGTGGTGTTTCTATAACAAAATATTTAAGTCTTCAGTTATTGACCCTCAATCCAAGTATTGTAGAATGAAGTCCTAAAACTGGATATTATACTTTCAACATTAGTTTGAGAAATATTAATATATGTACTTGAATCAATCAGTTAACATTTTTGTCATCATTTTAAAATATTAATCAGAATTCATAACAACAATTAAACCACCTTTATCAGCTGGTCTAATGGCTATTGAAACATCATTGATCAATTGGTTCAGTGCCTGCCTATCTGCAAAAGATAAATGATTAAAATCATACCTTCTGTTATTCTCAAAAAATAAATCTGAAAAATCTTGTTTGCATAACTTCAAAAACTGGTTGGTTTGTAGGTATAAAAGTGCTAGGATGTTTAAAAGTCATAATATTAGAATTATTACTTTCACTTTTGTATATCACTTTCAACATAAATTGCCTGGCAAAAAGCCGTACGTCAATAACAATATCTGCATGATCGGCTCTATGTGCTGGAATAAAAGTCAGTCCTCTATTAAGTACAGAACATTCAATATCAGAAAGTACCTTGTTGGAAATATTCCACACTAACAGCCACTTTGTACTCTCCACATTCTCTTTTTGGACACGTTTTCAATTCCTTCATTCTGATGTTCCACTTCCTTCAAGCTCTGCTCCTGGACCACCCTTTGGTTCTCATATTCATTGTCTTTATCTGTAGGGGTAGAGAAAAAAATCCAATCTGCCGAAGTCATATTGGTTTTCCACCCAACAACAGGCATCTGCAAATTCTCTGTTTTAGAGCCACTGGCCACAAAACCACTTCTAATGCCCAAAGTTCCATCCATGTTACTGGGAGGTGTAGCATAAACAGAGGTGCTGCTGGTTGTTGAATTATGGGCTGCTGGACTATGTACATCTCCAGGCTCACCAATGACATTACTTATATGGGATTCAATGGATTTTTGGTGCTGTTTATTACCATGTGGTGTTTTTTGTCCTGTATCAGAGGTATGTGGCCATGAGAACACAGTATTACTTCTAAAGTTGCCTACATCTCTGGCCAGTTTCTTTCTCTTATTACTCATTAACTTACATGTATAGGTGCTGACACTAGCAACAACTTTACTAAGTGCTAGATCAACATAATCTGCTGGCAGCAGTTCATATAGCTGTAATTGCTGTTTCTCAATAGAAGTACAGTAAAGTCTCAGTTAACCAGCACCCATGGGGATTGGTAGATGCCAGATAACTGTAGTTTCTGGTTGCTTGAGAGTTACTATTAAAAATAGGCCTGACTAATACTGTACCCTATACTATTTGTTTGGTTTGACTTGTTCTTAGGTTGGGGAGAGAGGAAATTTATTCCTATCTTCCTTTTTAAAACTCTAGAACTCTAAAAATATAAGGTATGTTTCTGCACGGGGAAAACAGAAAATGCAACACATGAAAATTGTACTGTATTTCTTCAATATTTTTTTGCTGGTTGCTTGAGTTCCGGTTAACTGAGAGTTTACTGTACTGAGTTCACATTCTCTAGGTTCAAAGTACTTAATCAGTGGTCTCAAATAATTAAAACTCATATCAAGATTAATGTGTTGCCATTGTGCTAGTGAATCTGGATATTGTGTGCCATAAGTAGGCATATTCAGCACCCCGCAACCCCCTAGAAATAATTTTCAGTTATAGGCAGGCTTCAAAATGTAGTCTATGTAGCTGTATACATTTTAAACTGAACAAATCATTCTCCAGATGTCTCAGCTTCTCATAAAACAGCTTCTGCTCACCTCCAGAATTGTCACTGTTGATAACTCCCAACTGTATATCTCCCAGTAAAAGTGGGTTACTATCCATTATTAGGAACTTCACCAGCCTTTCATTATTTGAACTCATTAACTGTCTCTGTGGGTTACAGTCAAGCTCCAGATTCTCAGTGTAACCCTCAGCCATGCTTCAATGGGCCTAATCAAATAGGAAACAGCAAAACAAGCAGAAAAAGCCCACAGAATTAACTGTGTGGTATTAAATAAATCCAAGATAAACAATAAAAAAGCAAACACTCACACACACACACACACACACACACACACACACACACACACACACACACACACACACACACAAAGAAACACAACACTATCACTATACCATCAATATACCACTATAAATCACTATTTAGATGTAAAATGGGTGAATGGATATTTATTTTGTTATATATATTAATACCTTAGTGGTATATCACTGAGAATTGACACAATTATTGTTAATTGGAATGCTATTTAAGTACAGAACCATCCTAATATGGTGATTCTGAAGAAGTCCTATGGTATTCAGGAAGAAAGCACTTAATTTATGGTTTTATATGGTTTAGCAATGAAAAGTTTTTTAATGCACTAGCAGTACCTACATGGACTATGACTGAGTCATACTGGTAGTTGTGGTCCAATGACCTGAGTGTGTGTGTAATGTGGTGGATCCTATCCCCTGATAAGCAACTGACTGTGACTTTCTCCTTACTCATCCTAGTGAGTGGGACATCAGTGTGTCTCACAAGTGAGTCTCCAATGACCAGAATGTTTGATTGTGTGATGGCTTGCCTTATGGGCTTAGAAGTAGAGGCTCCATGAGATGTGGCTACATGTGTCCATGGGGGTGTTGCTTTGAAAGAGTGTATTCGGGGCTGCTGAGGGTATTTGTTATTTGCACTTCATCTATGAGGTTTTTGGGGTTTAGGCAGGTTACATTTAAGTGCCTCAGCATATGTAGGTCTATATGTCTGCTTTGAATTGTGTGTGATGGGTGCAGCATGTGTACTACTGACAACCTTAGTGATAATACGGTTGGGAAGTAGGCTTAATGGTTACGGTGCTTACCTTACAGACACAAGTTGCAAGGTTTGATTTTCACATGGATTAATTACCTAGGCTTAAAATGGTCTACAAGGGCAGTTAGCCTGGTAGTAAACTATAAATTGGAGTACTTTTATGTGAGATCTGTAACTCCAGTGACAATGTGCAAATACATCTCTCGTATAACATATCAGTTTGAGAATTAACTGGTTATCAGTAAACATGAGACAATTTCTACATTGCTTCAGGATGCCCATATCTACGAAGCTGGTAACAGAGATAGTGGTAAAGTTCATTTCCATGGTAACAGACCTGTGTTTAATGATTAGACAGTTGGAGTGAAAATATAAAGCAATTTCAGCAGTATCTAGTTTACACCTATGAGGACAGTACTTGTCATTACAAACTAGTTGTCCTGTATGCAAGTAGGTATTGGTGAAATTTCAGTTGTGCTTTTACAGGAAAAATATATTTCAATTGAACTTTTACAGGAAAAATGTAACTCAAGGTGTATGTGTCCATACAGGGCACTGCCAAACACTTTAGGGGAAACTAAACCCTGAAAATTTAAGGATGAAGTGTTTAGGCAGATATTCTGAAGTTTGAAACAAGTCAAGCAGTGCTTACTGAAAACAAATAATTAGCTTGTGAAGAATGATGAAAAGAGGGGAGTCGCATGAATGGCTACTGCCTGACTACTACTAATGCTGGTCTCAGCACAGCTTCACTCTGCTGGGATACAATTCTCCTTTGTTTCTTCTCAGCTCTTATTGACAACTCTATGAAATACCAATAAATGACATTGAAAGTAAAAGAGAAACATGTAAGACACATAAGGCAACACCATACAAAGTATCATTTAGTGCAAATAACTTAATGCTTACAACACTACTCAATGCACATAACTCTAATTTTTACCCTAATGCTTGCAATGTCATTCAGTGCACATAACTCTAATACTTACGATATCAATCAATGCAGATAACCCTTATGCTTAACCCAATGCTAACAACATCCTGCAGTGCAGGTATCCCTAATGCATACCCTAATGCTTACAGTGCCATCAAGTGCACATATCCCTAGTGTGTACCTTAATTCTTATAACATCTTGCAGTGCATATAACCCTAATGCACACCCTAATGCTCATAGTTCCGTCCAGTGCATGTAACCCTAGTGCTTACATTAATACTTACAACATCTTGCAGGGCACATAACCCTGATGTTTACAACATCTTGCAGTGAACATAACCCGATTGCTTACCTTAAATCTAACAACATGCTGCAATGCACATAACCATAATGTCTACAACATCTTGCAGTGCACATAACCTTAACATTTACACTGATGCTTACAACCTTGTGAACTTACACTGATGCTTACAACCTTGTGAACTGCACATAACCATAATACTTACTCTAATGTTTACAACATCATGTAGTGCACATAACCCTAATGCTTACCGTAATGCTTTCAGAAGCATAACATACACAACAACAGCAACACAAATAAATACAAAGATATAAAAATAAATAAGCAAATAAAACCAAACTTACACATTACAGATAAAAATGCTAAAACACAAATAAACAATGCAAAATAAATAAATAATGTGCAATAATTATATCAAATGGAAACACAGTCAAACTACTATATCAAAAAAAAAAAAAAACATTACTGCAATCAGCCTCAAACCTTCAATAATGCCTGTCATATGCAGGCTTGAGTACGGCCTTGTGAGCAAGAAGCTACCAAACATCTGCTATAAATTCTTTCTTCATCTTTAGCACTGCTTAAGGTTCATAGGTTCACAGGCATATGCTAGGAAAAACAACTAGGGCCTTTATAAGCCTAGCTATGCAAACCAAGTGTGTCTCTTTAGATCATGGGCATTTATTAGGAGGGAGTAAGTTAGGAAGTTTCTGAAGGTTATGTGGAGGGTTACGAGTATATTAGTTTGGTCATATTTTCTGTCTGCCTTTGTCTATCAGAGGCATGAGGGCCATAACTGGGGTGAATTTCCAATTTCCCATCCATTGATCAAGGCTATGTTATATAGGGTTAGTCATGGAGTCTGCTTCACATGGTTAGGGAACTGGTTCCAGAGCATAGGCATCTTCTGGTACATATATCTGTCTCACCAAAATATCTTATTTATGTCACATCAAAATTTAAATCCTTGCATCTAGCTGTTCTGATGCTGTTCTTTTTGTAGATGCCCAAGAGATCCATCAGAGCTGGATCCAAGGATGCCTTGTATGCCAGGCATAAACTGCCTCTAGTAACCTGTAGAAAACCAAGTACAGAGATAGAGCTTTAAGGAGATACATAGAGGACAATCTGTTCATACCCTACATTCAACTGGCAAGTAACCTTTGTTGTCATTCCAACTGCTGCATACGTCTGCTCAGGCACATTCTGAAAAGGGGTTTTATGCTCAATGATGTATCTGATAAAGGCTGAAAAAGTTGCAGTTCCTTCAACCTGGATGCCATACTCTTACTTATAAGCTGGGCAACATCAAATTTTTTTTTTTTTTTACTATCCTGGCCACATATTGGTCAAAGGCCAGATTACTGTCTACATATGTTACAAGATCCTTGACTACAACTCTTAGGGGTGTCTTATTGATGGACTAACTAGCCTGGGGAGCTCTTTTCTCAAAAGGCACTGTAATGTATTTCCTGAAATTGAGCTTTAATCTGTGATGTTGCACTAGTCATTTGTCTGCATTAAACCTTCTCGTAAGCTGTTTTTGTCATGGGGAAATCTATGAAAGCTGCCTATTTCCAGTCATCACTGAACTTGGTCAGCTAAAGGCTCTTTATATTAGCCTTAAAAATCAAGAAGTAGATGCTAAATAGGAGCGGTATCAGCATGGAGCCCTGAGGAACCCTGCTGGTGACCAGTCTCTTAGTTGATGGACTCACCAAACCTGACTTCGTTCATCCTGCCTGTGAGCTAGCTGGCAGCAAGTTATGTAAAGTTTTATATATTTGGTGTGTTTGTCAACTATACCCAAGTTGGGTATTGTACTGAATACAATAGAATGTGTCTTTGGTCATCTAATAGGAACCCCTATGATCCTATAAAGTTAGGAAGCCTCTTTCTACATTTCCTTTTTATGCTCAGTAAGAGGTTTGCAGAAGTGTAAATATTGCATATATGTGCATTCTTTTGGTGACAGTAGGATATCCTACTTATTAAATGTTTCTGTTTCAGATTGTACTACCTTCTAGCATAAATTTGTTGTTATGCTCATTTTTGCTTTCTGTAGTCTCCTGGACAGGCCTGCAAAGGTCATCTTTGATCAGTCCTTTACCCAGTCAACAAAACTACATTATTTATTTACTAGAATTTGTTTACTGTGAAAGTTTGACTTGGCTGAGTCTCATTTCAGATGATGCCTGGGGAAAAATGATCCAAAGTACAAAACTTTAACCATAAATAAATGCATGCAAAATGAGACATTTTATAACATGAAATACACAAAAAACAGATATAAATATAATAAAAATAGCATATCAACTGGTTTAAGAAGCAGTGTATTATGGATATAGCATTAGAGAAAACTGAACAAAGAGTATGCCTACTTTCATGCTTGGAACAGATATCTCCTGCCTATAAATTTAAATGAAAATTAACACCTGAAAACAAATAAATAAATAAATAGACTGGATAATGTTCAGTTTCCTTCATTTCATTTCTAATCCAAAAGACCAATGCCGGATAGGGATTGTTTCTCATGTGCACTATAGCAAGCAATGACATAAACAGCAAGAAAAAAAATGCAAAGCTTATGTGACAAAGTGTGAGTGAAGCATGTCACTATAATATGTTTTTTATTTTATACAGCTCATATTTACATATTCCCTGTTTTCTATGCAGTATAATTATCATAGCCTTTTGTAACCAGCTTTGTAAGGCAATATCTTGCTAGGATTCCATTGCTGAGAAGGTTTTATTAAGTGTAGTATTGTTCTGAGTTATACAATCACCCTGCTGCCTATAGCTTATTTTTTTTCTTTGAGGAATACATGAACACTAATGGCTGTAATAGCCTATTCATATGTTGGAGCAGCTGGGCCTGATGATTTCCTATACTCCATGCATGATTTTATCTAGTACTGCTGCATTACTCTATCAATTACTCCCCGAGGTTATGTTACATTTACTAGAATTTGAAACAGGAGCAATATTTTCTACAAAATTGGTTCCAGTAATAGCCGTATAATAACAGCTGATGTTATATAATTATGTTTTCTGCCGTCTGACTAGACTTTTTGAAATAACCTCTCTTTTTTCGTTACTTTGCTATCTTGATCTGATTGTAGTCACTGATGCAATCCTAATGAGTGTTTCCCCTGCTTTATGTTCAGGTTAAGTGGTCACTTGTCTTGAAATTCTGTGCCTCTAATAATAAAATTTAATATGTGATGAATTTCTGACAATGCTGCAGAGAAGGAACAGATTAACCTGAGAAAACATCTGCCTAATATGTACCACCCAGCAGTGTGAACTTTGCCTCTAGATGATTGTCAGTGTTGAAGTAACACCCCAACCCCAAGTATAAAAATGGGAAAAGTGGTTGGCATGGCTGGCTGGCTGGTCACACACACACACACACACACACACACACACACACACACACACACACACACACACACACAAATCTATATATATCTCTACATGTGTCTACTAGTTCATGCAGATATGGATCAATAGTTTAATTTAGTCTGCATAGCTTTTGCTGTGGCTTAAAAAAGAAACGAAAAATTAAAAGGATAGAAACTCAGTAAGTGCACTACACAAGTTAACCCTGGCAACACATTTTAAGTTCCTGTATGCTCTGGGAGTCATAATAATCTCATGTTAGTTATTTCAGAAGATTTTTCAACAAAGCATTTCATGGATATATACTGAAACATACCTCTCAACTTTACAGCTTTTTGCCTCATGTTTTTGGTCTGTTTCTCATAAAATTTATGTTTTTCTGATAAATCACTGAGGACTGAAGTCAGTAAATAATGATATACATTTGAGTTTCCACCTTCATACACTTCAGAAAATGCATGCTAACACAAATCCTGTTATTTTAGCAACTATCTAATTTTAAAAGAACAAACTTTAATATCTGTCCCTATTTTTTGGCCTTTGTCCCTACATTATTTTAGGCTTTGTCCAGCTTTCTTTGTCTAATAAGCTGAGGAAGCTATATCTGACAATCAAAATTATATAAATGAAATAATTTGTAGTATCAACTTTAAAGACTGTTTAACCCCCCAAATGTACTATTCTTCCATGCAGGACTAGCTTAGTCCTGCATGGAAGCAGCTGTTTAGGAGCAGGACGGCAGCGCCGCCGTGCATATTAGTGAAGGCACACTGCCTGAGCTCCTAATCTTACATGGAACATGTAAGAGTGCAGGGGGCATGTCTGAGAGCAGAGCTCTTAGAATATACATGCCCCTGCAATGAAGAACAGTATAAAGCCCTAAAAGAATATAGGTGTCCGCATACCCCCAGCAACATCCTCCCATGTGTACAAGAGCAATAGTAAACACAAACAATATAAAGATACTTTTTTTTTTATGAAACAGATTAAATTTAACCATGGGTGTGCGGGTTTGCCCATCACTTAGCTACGATTAATGCAGCTTAAATGGCAGAAGAGGATAAAAAGGAAGATATATACAAATCAAGCAATATAGCAATAATATAGTGGGCAGAGCAGTCATTCCTGGTTCGAATTCCACTGCAACACATTCCATTTTCCATGTCAAATCACATCATGATCAATATTTTTAGTTGCATAACCTACTAAATAGCATATATTTGTGAACTAGAGTATAGCATTAAATGCAGATGTGAGGTGTCAGTGTCATAATGTTGCAAAGACCACAGATAATCACATGTGCCCCATACAGTATATGCGCACAGGAATCAGGGATACAAATGGAAGGTAAAATGTGTAATGAATGATAACTCCATACAGCTTCAAATCCCCCACCTTCCCAAGAACCATTAGACATTACTGTCTAAATCAGTGCAGTGGTAAGTGGGAGTAAGCACTCGTAAGCAAATGTAAGCACTATTAAGCAGTAGTAAGCAGGATTAAGCATATGTATGCACTAGTAAGGGGGTATAAGCCCATTTGCACGGGGGTGTGCAATGCGCACACAGGGTAAGCAATATGGAAGCTAACTCTCTGTAAGCATCTTTAACCAAAGGTTAGCAGTGCTTACCCTCATGCAAACCCATGCAAACCCACTTACAAGTGCTTAAAAGTGCCTAAATCACTCTGTATCCAACAACCGCTGTACTGCCCGGCAACAAAATAAACAGCCTTGCAGGTCTTGAACCCAGGACCCTATTCACTATAGTCACAGTAGTTAACCACCAACCCATCACAGCAGTACATAAGAATGAGGTATCACCAAACAAATCCTCATTACAGTAAAGTCAAATTGAACATATGAAAGGAATCAGTATACAGTCATATGTTCTATAACCTACTACATAACGTAAATATGTGACCTGGAGTACAGAAAGAAGCCCAGAAGGGAGGTGTAATTGTAATACAGTGTTGAAGTCTGCTATTAAAAACAAGGACCCCGTACAGTGTACATACACATGAATCATGGATCAGACATATATATATATAACATGTAATGAATAATAAATCAATGCCAAAAAGCAAATATAATGCAAAGTAAATATTAAGCAATGCTAAGCATTGCACAGGCCAGCTTAGTAGGTGTAAGCAATGTGTAGGCCAGCTAACTCAATTTGCTCAGTGGTATACCCCTTTAAACAATGCCAACCTTAGGTAAGCAGGTTTGCCCATAGCTTAGCCTTTTCAAAACCATCCAATCATGGCAAAGTGTGGGAATTCAGCCCACTTAAACCCAGCAGGTGGGAATACATCTCATAACTTGTTGTAGCTTACCCTTGCAGGCACCATGTCAGAAAGGGCAGAGGGAGTGCGCTTTCGGGCACAACGCTGGGGCATTCAGGAGTCCAGAGTCATGGCAGGACTCCTTGTCAAAGACCATGAGCAGAGACTGCTGCAGGGCCAGTACCAGGGTTCCCAATATAAAGCGGAAGCCTGGGACTGTTTCACCCGTGACCTCACCAGTGCCACTGGCATATCCCGAACTGGTGAGCAGGTCAGGCATCACTATGCCGACCTGAAACGGCAAAAGGGGGACCTCTTGGATCAGTGGATCCAAGAGGCTAGGATGGCAGGGGTGGTCCCCGCTGTGTGTAAGTATCACTCCACTACCTGTTTAATAATCACCAGCTCATGTATATTATGGATATGTATGGCTAAATATTCCAATTATGTCCTTCACAGTGGTAAGTGAGCAGGCCGTGAACCAGGAGGCCCATGGATGTCACCTGGAGAGGTTGCGACACGAGGCAGCTTAGTAATACTCTTGCATGTACTGTCATAGGAAATAAACCTAAAAGTATTAGTAAGTTAATTGCCAGTATAAAACCTGTATTGTTTAAGGCAAGTACTGCATACACCAGAGAATATGGCAAGACGAGTCTCATACAGTTTGTTTGTAAATAAAAGCATAATAACCTGACAATAAAGGTCTTATTGCTGGACTGCATGCGTTTACTCTGGTATCATATGGTAATGTAGATTTGCAATCACTTAATAGTACTGTTTATTAAGCACTGTTACTCACACTGTGCAACATAAAGAAAATGTGTATTAATATCTGTATATGACTGGTGTAATCCCCAGAGGTCATGTAGTCGAACTGAGAGACACATAGACAGAAAACAGTGAAAAGACAGACAACAAAATCCGAATAGCACACACAACTGAGATGTGAACTGTTGTATTGTTAGCACACACAGCCATGGTTTGAATCCTGGGAGTGGTGGTAGTCTGCATACAGAATCATACCCCACAGCTATACAGATATGTCCAGAATGTCCAGTAAATCGGCCCATATCTGCTGCCTGTCACTCTGTCCCCCTGGAAAATCAGTGGGATCACCCCAGACGTATAGGCAGCAAACAAGAAATGCAACTGATTGTCACACATCTATAAGAACAAGCCTGTCACTCTAGTAACTCCCCAAGCTGTTATGAGAGTAATAAGCCAAGTATGTCCTATCTACACCCCTATGTTGTCAAGCTGTGACAGGAGTGTGTACAGTAACAGAGTGAGATGTATGTGCATAATAGTAATGTGAAATCTAGTACTTGATGTGGCAACATTCAGGTAGGGCTAACAAACATTGCTCCCACAGGTCTGTCAGATACGAACACTGTGCCCAGAAATAAAAGAATGATACCCTGTACTGGTACTGTTTACTTTGGTATTCTATGGCATTGTGAGTGATGCAATTGCTCTAAATAATAATGTATTACTCTTCAATGTCACCCACACTGTGCTACATAATATAACTGTCTAGGTAATCCTGTATAAGAGTTTTGTAATACAAGGTCAGAATGTAAACCACAGGAGAATTATAAGACAGAAATCAGATAGGAGATATACAGCAATATCTATATAGCACACACAACTGTGATGGACAGTGTTTTAGTTTTAGCAGACACAGCCATTGTCTGAATCCTGGGAGTGGAAGTAGGCTGCATACAGAATCATACCCCACAACTGTACATATATGTCCAGAATGTCAAGTAAATTGGATCATATCTGCTGCCTGTCACTCTGTCCCCCTGAAAAATCAGTGGGATCACCCCAGACGTATAGGCAGCAAACAGGAAATACAACCGATTGTGAAACATCTATAAGAACAAACCTGTCACACTAGCAACTCCCCAAAATGTTGAGAGTAATAAGCCATGTATGTCCCATCTACACCCCCATATTGTCAAGCTGTGACCAGAGTGTGTACAGTAACAGAGTGAGATGTATGTGCATAATACTAATGTGAAATCTGGTACTTTTTGTGGCAACATTCAGGTAGTGCTAACAAACATTGCTCCCACAGGTCTGTCAGATACGAACACTGTGCCCAGAAATAAAGAATGATACCCTGTACTGGTACTGTTTACTTTGGTATTCTATGGCATTGTGAGTGATGCAATTGCTCTGAATAATAAGGCATTACTCATCAATGTCACCCACACTATGCTACATAATATAACTGTCTAGGAAATCCTGTATAAGAGTGTTGTAATACAAGGTCAGAATGTAAACCACAGGAGAATTATAAGACAGAAATCAGATAGGAGATATACAGCAATATCTATATAGCACACACAACTGTGATGGACAGTGTTTTAGTTTTAGCAGACACAGCCATGGTCTGAATCCTGGGAGTGGAAGTAGTGGAAGTAGGCTGCATACAGAATCATACCCCACAACTGTACAGATATGTCCAGAATGTCCAGTAAATTGGACCATATCTGCTGCCTGTCACTCTGTCCCCCTGAAAAATCAGTGGGATCACCTCAGACATATAGGCAGCAAACAGGAAATACAACTGATTGTGAAACATCTATAAGAACAAACCTGTCACACTAGCAACTCCCCAAAATGTTGAGAGTAATAAGCCATGTATGTCCCATCTAAACCCCCATGTTGTCAAGCTGTGACCATGGTGTGTACAGTAACAGAGTGAGATGTATGTGAATAATACTAATGTGAAATCTGGTACTTTTTTGTGGCAACATTCAGGTAGTGCTAACAAACATTGCTTCCACAGGTATGTCAGATGCAAATACTGTGCCAAGAAATAAAAGCCTGATACCCTGTACAGGTACTGTTTACTCTGGTATTGTATGACATTGTGAGTGTTGAAATTGCTCTGAATAATAAGGTATCACTGATCACTGTCACCCACACTGTGCTACATATTATAACTGTCTAGGAAATCCTGTATAAGAGTGTTGTAAGTCACTAAAGGTTGAAGAGGGCAATAGTCTACATATGTCCCAGTTCACCTGCATGTAGTCAAGACATGGCCAGAGTCTGTGCAAAAAGAGATGAACAGGTATGTACATAACATCAACCTAGAATCTGGGGGTATGTGTAGAAACTGTTAGTTAGTGTTAATAAACAATTCCTCCGCATGTATACCAGGTAAGAGGTGTATACTGCAGGTAAAACCAGTCCATGTATATAATTGTCAACAGCCATATCACTGTTCAAACTAAGGCAATAGGGTAGTGTAGTAATACTTGGAAGGTACGGATAACAGCACTGAATAGGAAAGTAATGTGAACTACAGGAATATACTAGTTGTTAATTGACACCCCCCCACACACACACACCATATCTCCAACAATACACTAAATATCCACCTCAACTGGTATGTGATGACTCTGCCATAATGCTGGGACATATATCCTATTGTCTGATAATTATATAAATCTGTTTCTATGCATGTGCTATGTTGAAATACTCCAACATTGATGGCAAGGTGCCATCAATGTACCTGCATACTGTTGTTATTACCACTGTGGTCCTATATATGCAAGTGGTCCTTTGCTATGCAACTGTTGCATATCTGCTGTCTGGATTAATGAGAATATCTATGCATGCTGTTATACCTAATCCTGGAATGTGTTAACTATTACTAAACCACATATGTTGATAAACCATAAACACCATAGCACGTATGGAAATGCGGGTCCCAGCTGACCCACTTGTCCAACCTCAGCTGGCCATGGCACCGGGCACCAGCACATCTGGGGCACAACTTGGGACCTTCTTCTCCGTTGGTCCTGCACCACCTTTGGGTGGAACCACCTCAGGGGATGGGGATCACCCCCCTCCCCTAGGAACAGGCATGGACAGGAACCTGTCATCCATCAACAGGTCTGGGTCATGGTGTGTAATGAGCTCAATCAGCAGTTTGGAGATCTGCTACACCAGCTTGAGGGCCACGTGTTGTGACTAGAGGGTCGGCCTGGCTCTCTGACTCTGCCCCCAGCACAGCCACCTTTGGGGCTGTGAAGGTGCAATGGTGACTGCCCATGGGTGGGGACCTCAGTCCCACTTTTTCCACTAGGGGGCTCATGGGTTTCTGATTTCTCAACACCCCTCCCCATCAAGGTGTGTACCCCCACATATGTTATATACCACCCCTGTATGCATCTTGTTTGTTAACCTACACAACCTACCTCCCCAAATATACCTACTACCCCTCCCCAACATCCCACTCTCACCTGAAAAAAAGGCAATCTGTTCCCCCCAAAAAATATTGCCCCAAACATAGCTGTCCATTTAGCACATGTGTCCACTGGACACATGTAATCTGGTCTAACTGGCATCTCAACATCTTATTGTTGTCCTCACCCCTCTCTCAGGGGTTTGGGTGTCCAAATCTACATCCAGATTCAGTGTATATGCACAGCTGTTGCTGTAGATGAAATGGGCAGCTATGGAGGGCAGCTATGGACCTTCCCTACACCCTGCTGCACATTCCTAGCTATATTCCCTACTGTCTTTCCCTCTTTTGTGCCCTTTTTTCACTACTTTTCTATCAACCAATTTTTCTTTTCTTTTAAAGAAATTAGCGCAGGGGTAAGCAAAAGTAAGCACTTTTGAGCAGTAGTAATCAGGTTTAAGCCAGTTTGCGCGGGGGAGTAAGCAATGCCTACAGAGGTTATGTAGTTTAGAAGCTAAGTATAAGAAACTGTAACTGAAAGTTAGCATTGCTTACCTCCATGCAAACCCACTTACAACTGCTTAAAAGTGCCTTAATAACTCTGTATTCAACAGCCCTTGTTCTGCCCAGCAACAAAATAAACAGCCTTTGCAAGGCTCAAACCCAGGACCCTGTACACCATAGCCAAAGCAATTTACCATTAAGCCATGTCAGATTCACATAACCACCATCTTTTCACAAACATGTCATCCAGCCCATTCATTCAACAGTACAGGAAATGTATTTAAACACATAGATGTATGTGTGTGTGTATATATATTAATTTCTAAATAGATATAACATATCTATATATGTGTATATATATATATATATATATATATATGTGTGTATATATATATATATATATATATATATATATATATATATATATATATATATATATATATATATATATATATATATATATATATAAACATATAAATATAAACATATATACATACATATGCATACATCTAGAGATACATATGTCTACATCTATATGTCTATATATATATATATATATATATATATATATATATATATATATATATATATATATATATCTACAATCTACATACAGCAATAAATGTATGTAAGCATAAATATATATCTATATAGGTATATACAGACATATATCGACAGATATAAAAGAGAACATAACAAAACATATATGTCCACATGCACCGTTAATGTGGGTGAGGGGGCCCAAACAACATATGTCTTGCATGTATAGATACCCCCCCTACCCCACAGCCAAAAATGTCTGCCCTGCAATACAATACCAACTGTTGCAAATCCCATAACCAGGACCTGACACAACATGGGCACAAGATGTTAACAGTACTCCATCCCACCTGTATGATGTCAGGCTGGTATCAGTAACATATCATGCGGTAGGTACAGTCTGGCTACCGTAGGGAATGTACAATGTGAAAGCAATCAGCATTCCTAAGATACATATACATAGACACATATATGCTGATACATATATTTGTATATATACATATATATAGATATATATGTAACTACACATACACACACAGTAAGGGACAGCCCTTGTTCTGCCTTGGCCTACAGTTGCCACCTTACCAACTGGACACTGTATGAGCCACCCATACAAATGACAATTGTTGCCTGCAATATATACCCACAGAGAGGTCAAAGGATATAACACCACACACAGGTTTGCATACATGGGAAAGCTTTATTTGTGTACTATTACAGTTGTATATGCCATGTCATATAGCTGTTTAGACTCTGATATACATATAAACAGAGTAATGCAACTGTGAAACAGTGATATTAATACAATAGCCGGAAAAGGTTTACATAAGTTGCTGTCCAGGCTGAGGCCTTCAAGTTGTACAATAGTAAAGACAGACTTGGCCACAGGATACCAATCAGCAGTAAGTAATGCAGATGTATAGTTCAGCAGCCTCTATCTACACTCTGTACACAATCCCTAGGAGGTAAAGACCTCAGCTGACACAATGGGATGTATCCATTACATAACAAGGAATAACTGACACCATCACAATCACACTCACACTGACAAACAGAACAGTCTGTGGGGCAGGAAGTAGTAGGCCTGCATTTACCCAACGTGAATTGTATGATAATGTACATCCAGATACCTTAAGGCAGCTTACCCCTGATACTCCCACATGTTGTAACAGCCTAGGTTAGTTATGGTGCATCCCCCATAGACTGAATAATACAGGGCCATATACCACTGTTACATACACTTGCCTCTGGAGTACATAAGGGCACACATTTATTGTGTAGGTGAAGCCCACACTTATATGGACACAACCCCACAATATGTGTGGGGGCCACAACAGCAGTGGACTGATGGCAGGAATGGCAGCATGACATACTCACAGCCCACTACATAACAACCCCTGACAGCATGTCATATGTACAAAGCCAGGTATGTAGGTGGAGGACAGAGGCTGGAAAACAGGCCCATTTGTGAAATACTGTTGTCATACATTAAGCAAGTCACTGGTGTTACAAGATAGTCTGCAACATACCCACAGTCAGGAATATGCAGTTAGAAATAGAAATGGATGTAGCCATGTACTGATAGCACTCAGCGAACACACTGCCAGTGATATATCTGACACAAGACCTGTGTGGTGGACAGACAAAACATAATAGGCACACCTCTTGCCATCAAGTGGATAAGCCCAGAGTTGAAAGCTATGCAAACAGACTGCACTCTAAGGTAAACTGGCATGTACACAAAACTCTGTAAAACCAGTGCTATACAATGCATACAACAACACTACTCACACTCTGTCTGTAGTTCTGAAACCTCCTACAAATATGCAGCTGGCCTGAGTGTGCAGGTTCTCCTGTAAGAGGTATAGCTACCTGCTGTCTGTAACACTGCTGCCCACACACAGGAATGATGTCCACCATATAGGAAAGGTAAAGAGACCACACCCACATGATGTAGGGATTTATAGTAGTTGGTTACCATGACAGTAGTAATTGGAGGTACTACACAGCACGCTGCATGCAGGTAGCAAGTGGAGGACACTGATTGGTGCAGAGGCCATCACCTGATCATGTGCACCACCTACAAAATCCATGCTGTAATTTATTCAAAGCAGCTCTATCCATTTACTGGAGAGAAAAACCGAGAGAGAGAGAGAGAGAGAGAGAGTGTGTGAAAGGCACAAACAAACAAAAAACAAAAAAAAAAAACATACAGCAAAATATCCAGAAGAGACATAATTCCCACAACAGGTATGTGAAGTATATATGCATGTAAATGACTGTAGTACTTGGTCCATAATAATGGGATAGATGATGTGGAATGATTTATATGTGCCATTGGGTGTTGCTGTTGTAATTATGTTCAGCTGAACAACTACTAAGGACAATAGAGTCTCTCTCTGTGGGTAGTGGGCCATACCCATCAATCGTGCAGAGCAGCACTGACTGACAAGATGTAAGCCATCACAGTGTCTGCTGTGTAATGAAAAGCATGTATATTACTGTGGCCAATAGCTGGTGGTGGAAGTAATGATGGACATGTGGGTTTCACAGCCCACCTCTTGCAGGAAACAGCACACATAGCAATACACACAGATATCTACAGCTGGCAGTGTGTGCAACATGAATGAGTATGTCACATGTGAACCTCTTATTGGGACCACATTGCTCTTGTCTGTGCAGTATGGAATGGGAATATGGGGAAGTTTGGCAGGTATAGGTGTGGAGGTTGTCAGGGTTGGTAGATACAGAGGACAGTCTACAGGGGTGGTATGAGCCACATGTGGTGGTAAACACCCTGGATAGTGTGTGTGGTCTGTGATGTGGATGCCCCGTGGGCTCCAATATGATAACAATGGGAACAAGCCTCACGCACACTGCTACTCACAACTGCAGTCCATGTCCTGAAGGTGTCTGACCTAGAGGCTGAGCAGGAGGAGCATGTAGACCCTGTGAATGTGTACTGGGTGCCTCAAGGTGATGTGGCACATCCCACATGTGTCTGTGGAGCCTGTTATGGAACAGACCCTGGACCTGACCTCAGGGGACAAGATCATGTCTGTGTGGGCCCCCAGGGGGGACAACATCCCCTGAGTTGGTTCCACCTGAATGTATTGCTGGACCAGTACATGAGGAGGCCTCAGGGTGGGTCACACATGAGATGTGGCCTGGTAACATGGGCAGAAGAGTTTGGAGAGGTGGTTCTGCTGGCCAATAGTACACAATCATGCTATTGTGTCACTGTTATAGAACATATGTTGATAGTAATAGTCTACTTAATCCTGGAACATATCCACCAGCATGCATGGATAACCCCAATAACACAGAATGTCAGATGTGCAGCAACCACATAGCAAGTATACCACAGGAATATATGGAACCATAGTAGCCCTGACAATGAGCATGCAGGTGAATAGTCTGTAACAGGCCAGCAATGATAGTGTCCACACAGGAACATGGCTGCAAACACATTGCACAAAGTGTGGTACAGTACAATATCTGCCCCACTGGTAGGTAGGCTGTAGCCATACCTACTGAGTTGTGTGTACAGTTTGTTGTCGCTGATATGGTGGGGGGTGACAGTGATGTGTATTAAGAACTGTGATAACCTTGCTACATGACTTGCTCACACCTGTGTCCATCTTTATGTCTTTCGAGTAAGATGTGCCATGGAAGGCTTCCAGCATACTCAGCTGCTGAGAACGACATTGTGGTGAACCACCTCATACAGTACTACCCTGTCTTGTTTGGCTGGGTCGCCCATGATCAGCAGGAGTGGACCGCCCTGTGGAATGACCACGTCCACAGGGTCAATGATTTCGGACTGCACAACCGCAGTTAAGAGCAGGTCCAGCATCATTGTTCTGACCTGCTTCACAATACCCATCGGTGTGCTGCTGCGGTCTGAGGGGATCACCTCACCACAGTGGGGGCCAGGCCATCTATCCCCCTGAAACATCTGGAGGAGTTCCTGGCCAGCCTCGTGGCACCTGCCCATCTGCATAGCCACCAACTGCCGGATACCTTTGTGGAGGTGTGTGCTACACACACACCGGCCGAGGAGTGTGCAGGTATGGTCATAGGGCACATCAGTAGACCACTGTTGCATATACATTCGCATCTTTACAGGTAGATCATGCATATCTGACATGATATAGTTTGTTGCTGCATGGTAGTATAAAACAGATGTGTATATGTGGTAGTATTATGGACATGTACTATTGATGTATTGTAATGCTGCACCCATCCTGTAGCAATGCCACAAGTGTGGCCACTGACTTTGCATCTCTCACCCTCTTATGTAGGTTCCTCTGGTATACCACCATGGCAGCAGCCTGTAGCTGGTGAGTATGGTTTACATCGATGCTTGCCAATACACTGAGCATGTAATGGCTATGGTATATTCCATGCAATCATCTAACAAACCTACCCAGAATGTGTGCTGTACATGTGCATGTATTGTTGCTGTTAAATACATGGCATCACAGTGGTGACCATGATGGGGTATTGGAAGAGTATGTCAGACACCTGCAAGATAACTAACATGCTGTCATTGTGGAATGTACATTCTTGATGTACTGACAAATATTAGGGTTCAACCAAACACCCTAATAATGGGCAATTTCAACTACCCCACCATTAACTGGGAAAACTACTCATGTAACAACTCCTTCGCTCAACGCTTTCTGGAATTCATAAACTCCAATGCCCTGGATCAACTTATCCACACCCCCACCAGGGGCAACAATATCCTAGATCTAGTCATTACCAACATGAGTGACTGGTGTTCCACACCTGAAGTCAATGCCTTATTGGTCTGATCCGACAATAAGCTAATTACCCTAGATATCCACATCCTGCCCACACCCCCCATTAAGGAAACCATGGTAAAAAATTTCTCCAAAGCCAACTTCATGCTTCTAAAGACAGAAAGGGTGAACTTCACGACACCCATACAGATGGATAATACAGTTACGACTACTGAATCCTACAGAATTGCACTTTAGAAGCACTTACATAAGTGCATGGATCGTGCTATCCTAAACAGAACCAAGACGCTATCCTCCTAAAAAAGGAAGCCAATCTGGTGGTCCCCTGCCATAAACAAACTGTACAACAGAAGGAAGAAACTGTTGCAAAGGAGAGTAAAATCCCAAGAGTGGAGAAGCTCCTTGGTCAGCCTCGGTAAGAAGCTGCGATCCCTGATAAAATCTTCCAAAGCTAGTTACGAAAACAAAATTGCCACTTATTTTAAAGACAACCACAAAACATTCTACAGCTATGTCAAGAATCTCAATGGCAACACTCAGATCTGCTCTGAGTTACAGCACAATGGCACTAAATATACAGACCCAACTGATATTGGCAACATCCTGGCAGATAGGTTCAGTGCTAACTTTACCTCCCTATCACCCCCTGAAGAGCCCATCTCTATGCCAGAAGAATGCAAAGTTCCTGTAATCAAGGCTGCACAGGTAAAAAACACACTCTCCAAGGCCAAGAACACAGCATCCATGGGACCAGACAACATCCCAGGCTGCGTTCTACATGAACTACAGAATGAACTGGCACCCCACCAAAGTACCATGTTCAATCATAGCCTCACCTCAGGCTTTGTGCCTGCTGAATGGTGCACAGTGATGGTTATCCCACTCAACAAATAGGAGCCAACACAGATCCCAGGAACTACCACCCCATTAGCCTGACGAGCCTGGTCTTCAAGGCCATGGAACGTATCATCATGGAACTTATAAACAAAGACATTGGTAATCTCCAAACTCTGGACCCCACTCAGTTCGGGTTTGTAAAAGGCAGATCATGTCTCCTAAACCTGATAGACTTCTTTGAAGCAGTCAGCAAAGTCATAGATGAAGGTAAGGTGGTTCACACAGCCTATCTGGATCTTGCCAAGGCTTTTGACACCATCCCCCACTCTGGAATTATAGATAAACTCACTAAACTAGGTATAAATCCCTATGTCACAAGATGGGTTGCCAACTGGCTCAATGACAGAACCCACACTGTGAAAGTAGCAGACTCCAAATCCGACTTCAGACCAGTGACAAGTGGAGTACCTCAGGATTCAGTCCTGGGTCCTCTCCTGTTTGGTATCTACTTCTCTGAGGTACAGGCTAACACAGAAGGTCTTTGGCTAATGGAGTTCACAGATGACTGCAAACTAGGAGCCATAATCTAAACTCCTAACGACGTGGACATCCTACAAAAGGGCCTCACTGAGAGAGATGCCTGGTATCAAAGCCATGGCCTCAATGCCAAAAAGTGCATTGTCATCCCTTTTGGTAAAAACTCTGTACCCATGAACTACAGCATAGGCAGTAGTATACTTAACACTGAAAGTGTGATAAGAGACCTTGGGACACAGATGGACAGCAGTCTCTCCTTTGATAATCACATCACCACAGTAATCAGGAAATCCTTCTACATGGCACACCCCATCACAAAAGGTTTCTTATCCAGAAAAAAAGAGGTAATTGTTCCCCTCTACTCATCACTCATTAGACCCATTATAGAGTACAACGCCCCTTTTGGTATGTACCTCACAAAACATCTACAACACTCCCACAAGAGGTGACAACATACTGGACCTGGTCATCACCAACATGGGGAACCTATGTTCCACACCTGAGGTAAACTCGTCATTGGTAAGATCAGATCACAAACTAATCGCACTGAACATCCACATCCTCCCCCAGTCAAGGAAATCAAGGTAAAAAACTTCTCTAAAGCCAACTTCACACTCCTCAAGACTGAGGTGGGAAGTTTCAAAGCTCCCAATCAAATGGAAAATGATGACCCATCGGCAGAATCCTTTACAAGTGCATTCTATGAACACCTTCAAGAACGCATGGACCGAGCCATCCCAAGTAAAACCAAGACCAACTCCTCAAAAAAGAGGAAGCCAGTATGGTGGACCCCGGCCATAAACTTTACAACAGAAGGAGGAAACTCCTGCAAGATAGAACAAAATCCCAAAATAAGAAGGCATCTCGGATTAATATCAGTAAAAACTGCGCTCCCACATTAAATCATCCAAGGCCAACTTCGAAAGAAAAATAGCCAATGACTCTAAGGATAACCACAAGGCCTTCTTTAATTATGTCAAGAGTCTAGGGGCAAACTCTCAGATATGCTCCGAGCTAGTGCATAATGGCCATAAATACACTGAACCAACCGACATTGCCAAAATCCTGGCTGATATGTTCAGTGCAAACTTCACCCCCCCCTCTCCACCAAAGGGGCTAGCACCCATCCCAGAAGAATGTGGCACTCAAGATATCTCAGGCACACAAGTAAAGACAGCCCTTGCAAAGGCCAAAAACACAGCATCAATGGGACCAGACGCTATCCCAGGTTGTGTCTTACACGAGCTTCAAAATGAAATAACCCCCCATCTCAAATCACTATTCAAACTCAGCCTCTCTACAGGCTATGTACCCAAAGAATGACATACAGCAACAGTCGTACCACTCCACAAAGGTGGTGCCACAACTGACCCTGGGAACTATCGCCTTATAAGCTTAACTAGCTTGGTCTGCAAAGTCATGGAATGCATTATCATGGATCTCATTAACAGGGACATTGGGAACCTCCAGACACTGGACCCCACCCAGTTCAGCTTTGTTAAAGGCAGATCTTGCCTCCTGAACTTGGTTGACTTCTTTGAAACAGTCACCAAAGCCATAGATGAAGGGAAGGTGGTCCACACAGCATATCTGGACCTCGCTAAGGCATTCGACACTATCCCACACTCAGGAATCATAGACAAACTCACCAGCTTAAATATCAACCCCCATGTCATGAGATGGGTTGCCAGTTGGTTCTCAGGTAGAACCCACACGGTAAGAGTAGCAGGCACCATGTCTGACTCTAAACCAGTCACAAGCAGAGTCCCACAGGGCTCAGTCCTGGGACCCCTCCTGTTCGGTATATATTTCTCCGAAGTACAGGCAAAGGCGGAGGGACTGTGGCTAACCAAGTTCGCAGATGACTGTAAATTGGGTGCAATAATTGACTCTCCAGCTGACACAGACATCCTGCAAAAGGGTCTCACAGAGACAAACACCTGGTGTCAAAGTCACGCCCTCAAGCTAAATGCCAAAAAATGCATAGTAATCCCATTTGGGAAAAACAAAGTACCTACAAACTACCACAGAGATGGGAATCCACTAAGTACAGAAGAAGTAATTAGGGACCTGGGTACCCAAGTAGATAGCATGCTCTCCTTTGATAACCACATAGCCAAAATGGTCAGGAAATCCTTATATGTGGCGCACCTGATCACAAAGGGTTTCTCATCCAGATCCAAGGAGGTGATTGTGCCCCTTTACTCCTCACTCATTAGGCCCATGATAGAGTACAATGCCCCATTTGGGATGTACCTCACTAGACTCCTGCAACAACTAGAAAGACATCAGAAAAGGATAAATTTCACAGTACCTCCAAAAAAGCCAGGAACACACCAATAAGTGCCAAACGACTGCCAATAGTAATCCACAGTTTAATAACAAGAAATACAAACACGAACACGGACAAATTCGACAAGCAGCCTCGTAATTACACGAATAAACAAATGTAGCATACGGAGAGTTAAGCGCTTTCAACCATTACTGGTCTTCATCAGAACTACTACTTACATGTAAATCTGCTTCTTAAGTAACCTTAGTGGCGCCAAAACCACTCATTACTTTTTTAAAAACATACTAACACATATATGCAAGTGTATGTGCAAATAGCTAAATGATTACAAAAGAGTCACCTACCCATAATATTCACAATACATAAAGAACAATACTTTAAAAGAATGCATCAATAAAATACAATGCCTTAATTAAATACAGTCATATTAGTACATAAACATGTAAACAATGTAATGCGAACATCAACAAACCTATTAACGTTTAAAAAAAATGTATATAGACAGAATATAAGAAATATATAAGGAATATATATATTAAATATTAAATATAAAATAGTAATGGCAAAATATATATATTTATGTGCAGATAAATCCAAATTGTTTATTTTTCCAAAGTTGTATTTAATAATATTCTAGAAGAAATATGTAACCAAATACTTTATAATATATAATAATACTTAGTTGATTAAATAACTGGTTATTTAAATAACAATAATAATAATGATAACAATAAAAAAATAATAATAGTAATAATAATGATAACTATAACTATAACAGCAACATAGACAGCGAAGATGAGCATGGACTATAATATAATCATACTTCAAACAACGTATCTAAAAAAATTTTTTGTTTAAAAATATGTTAAAAAGTTATTAAAATTTCTTTAAACTTATTTAAAAACCTTAGCTAAATACTTTATTGTTTTGCGTATAATGTAAAAATGTTTTGTTTATATGTATATATATTGTTTTGCATATGATTATAAATTCACTTATAAATAAGTTTACAAACAAATGATAATATTAATAAATAAATAATAAATAAATAAATTAATATATATCTTATTCTTATTAAATATCTCACTTTATACTAATAATAATGATTTAGTAGATATAAATTCATTTAAACCAGGAAAAGTGGTGGCATCTAAGTATATCTGCCACCATGTTTCTTTGTATGCAAGTAAACTTTTGATATCACCACCTCTAGCATCTATTTCAATAGTGTCAAGAATGCTAAACATAAAATTATGATCAACACCTTCAGTCTCTACGTGTCTAGATAATGCATTAGTTTTATCCTTGGTCTTAATACTATATATATATGGTCATATATACGTTTTTTAAGACATCTTTCTGTCTTTCCAACGTAAAAACCTGAGCATTTTCTACATTTTGCTAGATATATTACATTTTTTGTATTACAGTTGCCATATCTACATTTTATATTAGATTTTAAACCATTCCGTAATTTTATTTTATTTTCCAAAGACATATATCTGCATTGCTTGCAGAATCCACATTTACTACTTCTTGTGTTATTACTTAAATACTTTTTATTTTTCTCCTCTATATGTCTGTGTTCCAAAAGATATTTCATATTTTTACCCATTTTATATATGAAGTTAGGTTTGGATCCCAATAATTTTATTAAACTAGTATCACTACTAATCAGATACCAAAATTTATAAATAATTTTTTTAATCTCGTCAACACCCATGTTATATTGTAGTATAAACATTTTATGATAGTTATTATTCAATATGTTTGTATGGGAATTTGTATCATCATTTTGAAAAATTATATCACCAACTCCCAAAAGTGGTTTATATTTAATATTCCATTGGTTTGTAACATATGTTATTGTTGCGTCCATCATTTCTTCAGGATATCCTCTTTGAGTAAATAAACTTTTGATAAACTGTAATTCTTTTTTCATATCTTCGAAATTGGATACCATACGTGCTACACGGACACATTGCCCCTTAAAAACATTTTGTTTAACTTTATGTGGATGACAACTACTATATGCTAAGTAGCTATTAGAGAAAGTACTCTTCCTATGGATGGTGGAATATACATTACCATCGTTATAAGAAATATGGGTGTCCAAGTACGGTAATCCATATTTACCTTCAGTATGAGAAAATTTTAAATATTCACTACTTGTATTTAAAAATCCTATAAATTGTTGCAACATTTCTTGCTCGCCTTCCCATAGGATGTAAATATCATCAAGGAACCTTGAATAGTATCTCACATGTGTGAAATATTAACTGGGGAACAAAATGGTGTCCTCCCAATGTAGCATAATGAGGTTTGCATATATGGGGGCACAGGCTGCCCCCATAGCTACCCCCCTCGTTTGCTTAAAATATTCTCCTTCAAAATATATAAAATTATTATCTAATACAATAGACATCATTTCCACCAATAGACATATTTCGTCCCAGTCAAGATTAGTATGTTTAACTATACTAGTTTTAAATGCCTCAAGGCCATCCTGCTTAGGGATACATGAGAATAAGTCAATAACATCCACTGTAACTGTGGTTATACAAGTAGTGAAATTATTACTGTTTTTTACTACATCTGTTGGAAAATTAGCTAGAAACACCCAGGAATCCTTAACCATATGTTTGATAGTCGAATACATACTTTTTAATTGAATATCTATTTACTTGCCAATAAAAAATGTTTTAGAATAACTACTCGCAACTATTGGTCTAAACGGAGGGTCTATAGTATTTTTATGTATTTTAGGTATTCCTATAAGTGAAGCTACTTTAGGAAATTTAACCTTTATAAATTTATAAATTTCTTTAGTAATACGACCATCTAATAAATATTCCTCTATATATGAATCAATACGTTGATAAGCTATATGTAATTCATTAAGGGAGATCGTCTCATAATTACCTGATAAATACAAAATATCATATATTTTTTTAATATATTGTATGTTATCATAAAGTACTATCCCTCCCCCCTTGCCTGGTTTCATAATTCTAATGTTATTATCATTCCTTATTTCATTTAATAACTTCAATTCATTTTGTGATAAATTATTAATATTAGTAATCTGTTTCAAGTTAATACATTCCTGATATAATTCCCTTGTTACTACTCTATCAAAAATATCTATAGTAGGATGATTAGGTGGTGTAAAAGTACTAGGTTTATTACACAAGTATCTAGATCTAGTATTAGTATATTCAGTTTTTGGTGAATTATTAAAAAATACTTCCAAATTGATCTTTCTAACATATTTCTTAAAATCTATCAATAATTCAGTTAAATTAAAATTTGGATTAGGAATAAATTTCATACCCTTCACAAATAAATCAAAATAAACACTGTTAATTACAATATTAGAATAGTTATAAATATTAAAATTTTTATAAGTGTAAACATTTCCATTAGTAATTATTTCATCGTCTTGGTTGTCATTGTTGCTGTTTATATTCGTCAACATGTGACTAGATTTCACAAGATGTTGATTAATACTATGTACAGGTTGGTCATATTTTCCATCAGTCACATCATTATTAATGTTAATGTTATTGTTATTGTTATTGTTAATATTATTGTTTATGTTATGACTTGGGGTCAATAATTCTGGTAGTTCTAATTGTATCCCTTCCTGTTGAAGGGATTTTTTCTCTGGTACGGTGGACTTGTATCCTTTGGATGTCTCTGAAAATCCTGTCTCTCATATTGACCCCTTATCTCTTCACATTCCTGATATCCAAAATCATCCTTTTTGTTATAATTAACCCTGTTGTAATTAGAATGGTTATAATGGTTATAGTTATAATAATTTTTATAGCGATTATCGATTCCTTGTTTCATGTCATTCCTAGCACTAGGCCAAGAATATCCTATCCCTTTATTATATTGTTCCCTATCCCTTAACAATTTTTTTGATTTACGTTGACTTGCCTTGTCAATCAATTTCTCTGCTTCTAAAAATTGCTTATTATATAACCTTTCCCATTCTATAAATAATAAATCATGAACTATACATGTGTTGAGCTTCTCAGCTTCCTGTATTAAATTACTTAGTCTTTCATCATTATTTTTAATAATTAAACGCATGTAATTAAACCCACATTCATCAAAAAACAAATTAAATTCATCTTTAACAGCACCAGTTAAATCTATATCCATGGGTTGTTTGAAAAGTCTTAACCCCATCGGGACAATCTTACTATCAACACATTTAGATAAATATACATTATCAATTTTTAGTCCATTAATAGTTTTTAACTTCTTTCCCAGTGCATAAATCAAACTTTTGAGATTCCCAGTCTCATCAGAGTCAATATTAACATTAATTTTCTTGTTGCCGTTGGTGTTCTTAACTTGAATATTATCTATGTCATAATTGCAGTTCAAAAACTGATTAAATTGTTTTTCTTTTGAACTCAACTCATGCTGTACTGCAATGACACGTGGTTTAAAAGTAGATGGAACAGTACTCTTAATATTGTTCTCAGTAACTGCTGAATAAGTCTTAAATGGAAGTGCTCGTTTAGGTTTAGTACCTGTTCTTTTAGCTTCCAAATCAATGTCATAAATGGAGAAATCAAAAGTAATATCAGTCATGTCGATGTTGCTACTCGAAAATGGTGCTGTAATATCTAGTACTTTAAATTGCCCTTGGCTACGTACTTTCTGCCCATTTGGTATGTCAATACTATCATTCAACGCCTCACCTTCGCTGGCTGGTACATTAATGTTTTTGCCTGTCTTCACTGCGTTATAAGTTTCCGTAGTTGAACCACTCGAATCAGTTAAGCCCATAGGTAGAGTTAAAACTTCGGAAATCTCCGCTGAAGTATTGTGCGTAAAATTAGTTGTAGTAGTTTTACCAGGTTTATCACCCGACAATACCTTGTTGAACAAGAAAACAAGTCTAGTTAGCTCGCCTTTAAGCCCCGCTAATTCTTCTTTCAAACAAATGATACTGCTGCGTATCTCAGGAACATTTTCAGTCATACCCAAAGCATCATCATTAATAATGTTCGTGTTTGAAAGTTCCATGTTTACAACAGTAGCACCGGTGTCCTCCACGGCTGAAAGCGACATCAGAAAAGGTAAAGGATAAACTTCACAGTACCTCCAAAAAAGCCAGGAACACACCAATAAGTGCCAAATGACTGCCAATAGTAATCCACTGTTTAATAACAAGAAATACAAACACGAACACGGACAAATTCGACAAGCAGCCTCGTAATTACACGAATAAACAAATGTAGCATACGGAGAGTTAAGCGCTTTCAACCATTACTGGTCTTCATCAGAACTACTACTTACATGTAAATCTGCTTCTTAAGTAACCTTAGTGGCACCAAAACCACTTATTACTTTTTTAAAAACATACTAACACGTATATGCAAGTGTATGTGCAAATAGCTAAATGACTACAAAAGAGTCACCTACCCATAATATTCACAATACATAAAGAACAATACTTTAAAAGAATGCATCAATAAAATACAATGCCTTAATTAAATACAGTCATATTAGTACATAAACATGTAAACAATGTAATGCGAACATCAACAAACCTATTAATGTTTAAAAAAATTGTATATAGACAGAATATAAGAAATATATAAGGAATATATATTAAATATTAAATATAAAATAGTAATGGCAAAAAATATATATTTATATGCAGATAAATCCAAATTGTTTATTTTTCCAAAGTTGTATTTAATAATATTCTAGAAGAAATATGTAACCAAATACTTTATAATATATAATAATACTTAGTTGATTAAATAACTGGTTATTTAAATAACAATAATAATAATGATAACAATAAAAAAATAATAATGGTAATAATAATGATAACTATAACTATAACAGCAACATAGACAGCGAAGATGAGCATGGACTATAATATAATCATACTTCAAACAACGTATCTAAAAACATTTTTTGTTTAAAAATATGTCAAAAAGTTATTAAAATTTCTTAAAACGTATTTAAAAACCTTAGCTAAATACTTTATTGTTTTGCGTATAATGTAAAAATTTTTTGTTTATATGTATATATATTGTTTTGCATATGATTATAAATTCACTTATAAATACGTTTACAAACAAATGATAATATTAATAAATAAATAATAAATAAATAAATTAATATATATCTTATTCTTATTAAATATCTCACTTTATACTAATAATAACAATTTAGTAGATATAAATTCATTTAAACAAGGAAAAGTGGTGGCATCTAAGTATATCTGCCACCATGTTTCTTTGTATGCAAGTAAACTTTTGATATCACCACCTCTAGGGTCTATTTCAATAGGGTCAAGAATGCTAAACATAAAATTATGATCAACACCTTCAGTCTCTACTTGTCTAGATAATGCATTAGTTTTATCCTTGGTCTTAATACTATATATATGGTCATATATACGTTTTTTAAGACATCTTTCTGTTTTTCCAACGTAAAAACCTGAGCATTTTCTACATTCTGCTAGATATATTACATTTTTTGTATTACAGTTGCCATATCTACATTTTATATTAGATTTTAAACCATTCCGTAATTTTATTTTATTTTCCAAAGACATATATCTGCATTGCTTGCAGAATCCACATTTACTACTTCTTGTGTAATTACTTAAATACTTTTAATTTTTCTCCTCTATATGTCTGTGTTCCAAAAGATATTTCATATTTTTACCCATTTTATATATGAAGTTAGGTTTGGATCCCAATAATTTTATTAAACTAGTATCACTACTAATAAGATACCAAAATTTATAAATAATTTTTTTAATCTGGTCTACACCCATGTTATATTGTAGTATAAATATTTTATGATAGTTATTATTCAATATCTTTGTATGGAAATTTGTATCATCATTTTGAAAAATTATATCACCAACTCCCAAAAGTGGTTTATATTTAATATTCCATTGGTTTGTAACATATGTTATTGTTGCGTCCATCATTTCTTCAGGATATTATCTTTGAGTAAATAAACTTTTGATAAACTGTAATTCTTTTTTCATATCTTCGAAATTGGATACCATACATGCTACACGGACACATTGCCCCTTAAAAACATTTTGTTTAACTTTATGTGGATGACAACTACTATATGCTACGTAGCTATAAGAGAGAGTACTCTTCCTATGGATGGTGGAATATACATTACCATCATTATAAGACATATGGGTGTCCAAGTACGGTAATCCATATTTACCTTCAGTATGAGTAAATTTTAAATATTCACTACTTGTATTTAAAAATCCTATAAATTGTTGCAACATTTCTTGCTCACCTTCCCATAGGATGTAAATATCATCAAGGAACCTTGAATAGTATCTCACATGTGTGAAATATTGACTGGGGAACAAAATGGTGTCCTCCCAATGTAGCATAACGAGGTTTGCATATATGGGGGCACAGGCTGCCCCCATAGCTGCCCCCCTCGTTTGCTTAAAATATTCTCCTTCAAAATATATAAAATTATTATCTAATACAATAGACATCATTTCCACCAATAGACATATTTCATCCCAGTCAAGATTAGTATGTTTAACTATACTATTTTTAAATGCCTCTAGGCCATCCTGCTTAGGGATACATGAGAATAAGTCAATAACATCCACTGTAACTGTGGTTATACAAGTAGTGAAATTATTACTGTTTTTTACTACATCTGTTGGAAAATTAGCTAGAAACACCCAGGAATCCTTAACCATATGTTTGATAGTCGAATACATACTTTTTAATTGAATATCTATATACTTGCCAATAAAAAATGTTTTAGAATAACTACCCGCAACTATTGGTCTAAACGGAGAGTCTATAGTATTTTTATGTATTTTAGATATTCCTATAAGTGAAGCTACTTTAGGAAATTTAACCTTTATAAATTTATAAATTTCTTCAGTAATACGACCATCTAATAAATATTCCTCTATATACGAATCAATACGTTGATAAGCTATATGTAATTCATTAAGGGAGATCGTCTCATAATTAACTGATAAATACAAAATATCATATATTTTTTTAATATATTGTATGTTATCATAAAGTACTATCCCTCCCCCCTTGTCTGGTTTCATAATTCTAATGTTATTATCATTCCTTATTTCATTTAATAACTTCAATTCATTTTGTGATAAATTATTAATATTAGTAATCTGTTTCAAGTTAATACATTCCTGATATAATTCACTTGTTACTACTCTATCAAAAATATCTATAGTAGGATGATTAGGTGGTGTAAAAGTACTAGGTTTATTACACAAGTATCTAGATCTAGTATTAGTATATTCAGTTTTTGGTGAATTATTAAAAAATACTTCCAAATTGATCTTTCTATCAAATTTCTTAAAATCTATCAATAATTCAGTTAAATTAAAATTTGGATTAGGAATAAATTTCATACCCTTCACAAATAAATCAAAATAAACACTGTTAATTACAATATTAGAATAATTATAAATATTAAAATTGTTATAAGTGTAAACATTTCCATTAGTAATTATTTCATCGTCTTGGTTGTCATTGTTGCTGTTTATATTCGTCAACAAGTGACTAGATTTCAACAGATGTTGATTAATACTATGTACAGGTTGGTCATATTTTCCTTCAGTCACATCATTATTAATGTTAATGTTATTGTTATTGTTATTGTTAATATTATTGTTAATGTTATGACTTGGGGTCAATAATTCTGGTAGTTCTAATTGTATCCCCTCCTGTTGAAGGGATTTTTTTCTCTGGTACGGTGGACTTGTATCCTTTGGATGTCTCTGAAAATCCTTTCTCTCATATTGACCCCTTATCTCTTCACGTTCCTGATATCCAAAATCATCTTTTTTGTTATAATTAACCCTGTTGTAATTAGAATGGTTATAATGGTTATAGTTATAATAATTTTTATAGCGATTATTGATTCCTTGTTTCATGTCATTCCTAGCACTAGTGGTTCAACTACGGAAACTTATAACGCAGTGAAGACAGGCAAAAACATTAATGTACCAGCCAGCGAAGGTGAGGCGTTGAATTATAGTATTGACATACCAAATGGGCAGAAAGTACGTAGCCAAGGGCAATTTAATGTACTAGATATTACAGCACCATTTTCGAGTAGCAACATCGACATGACTGATATTACTTTTGATTTCTCCTTTTATGACATTGTTTTGGAAGCTAAAAGAACAGGTACTAAACCTAAGCGAGCACTTCCAATTAAGACTTATTCAGCAGTTACTGAGAACAATATTAAGAGTACTGTTCCATCTACTTTTAAACCACGTGTCATTGCTGTACAGCATGAGTTGAGTTCAAAAGAAAAACAATTTAATCAGTTTTTGAACTGCAATTATGACATATATAATATTGAAGTTAAGAACACCAACGACAACAAGAAAATTAATGTTAATATTGACTCTGTTGAGACTGGGAATCTCAAAAGTTTGATTTATGCACTGGGAAAGAAGTTAAAAACTATTAATGGACTCAAAATTGATAATGTGTATTTATCTAAATGTGTTGATAGTAAAATTGTCCCGATGGGGTTAAGATTTTTCAAACAACCCATGGGTATATATTTAACTGGTGCTGTTAAAGATGAATTTAATTTGTTTTTTGATTAATGTGGGTTTAATTACACGCGTTTAATTATTAAAAATAATGATGAAAGACTAAGTAATTTAATACAGGAAGCAGAGAAACTCAACACACGTATAGTTCATGATTTATTATTTACAGAATGGGAAAGGTTATATAATAAGCAATTTTTAGAAGCAGAGAAATTGATTGACAAGGCAAGTCAACGTAAATCAAAAGAATTGTTAAGGGATAGGGAACAATATAATAAAGGGATAGCATATTCTTGGCCTAGTGCTAGGAATGACATGAAATAAGGAATCAATAATCGCTATAAAAATTATTATAACTATAACCATTATAACCATTCTAATTACAACAGGGTTAATTATAACAAAAAAGATGATTTTGGATATCAGGAACGTGAATAGATAAGGGGTCAATATGAGAGACAGGATTTTCAGAGACATCCAAAGGATACAAGTCCACCGTACCAGAGAAAAAATCCCTTCAACAGGAAGGGATACAATTAGAACTACCAGAATTATTGACCCCAAGTCATAACATTAACAATAATATTAACAATAACAATAACAATAACATTAACAGTAATAATGATGTGACTGATGGAAAATATGACCAACCTGTACATAGTATTAATCAACATCTTGTGAAATCTAGTCACATGTTGACGAATATAAACAGCAACAATGACAACCAAGACGATGAAATAATTACTAATGGAAATGTTTACACTTATAAAAATTTTAATATTTATAATTATTCTAATATTGTAATTAACAGTGTTTATTTTGATTTATTTGTGAAGGGTATGAAATTTATTCCTAATCCAAATTTTAATTTAACTGAATTATTGATAGATTTTAAGAAATATGTTAGAAAGATCAATTTGGAAGTATTTTTTAATAATTCACCAAAAACTGAATATACTAATACTAGATCTAGACACTTGTGTAATAAACCTAGTACTTTTACACCACTTAATCATCCTACTATAGATATTTTTGATAGAGTAGTAACAAGGGAATTATATCAGGAATGTATTAACTTGAAACAGATTACTAATATTAATAATTTATCACAAAATGAATTGAAGTTATTAAATGAAATAAGGAATGATAATAACATTAGAATTATGAAACCAGACAAAGGGGGAGGGATAGTACTTTATGATAACATACAATATATTAAAAATATATATTTTGTATTTATCAGGTAATTATGAGACAATCTCCCTTAATGAATTACATATAGCTTATCAACGTATTGATTCGTATATAGAGGAATATTTATTAGATGGTCGTATTACTGAAGAAATTTATAAATTTATAAAGGTTAAATTTCCTAAAGTAGCTTCACTTATAGGAATACCTAAAATACATAAAAATACTATAAACCCTCCGTTTAGACCAATAGTTGCAGGTAGTTATTCTAAAACATTTTTTATTGGCAAGTATATAGATATTCAATTAAAAAGTATGTATTCGACTATCAAACATATGGTTAAGGATTCCTGGGTGTTTCTAGCTAATTTTCCAACAGATGTAGTAAAAAACAGTAATAATTTCACTACTTGTATAACCACAGTTACAGTGGATGTTATTGACTTATTCTCATGTATCCCTAAGCAGGATGGCCTAGAGGAATTTAAAAATAGTATAGTTAAACATACTAATCTTGACTGGGACGAAATATGTCTATTGGTGGAAATGATGTCTATTGTATTTGATAATAATTTTATATATTTTGAAAGAGAATATTTTAAGCAAATGAGGGGGTAGCTATGGGGGCAGCCTGTGCCCCAATATATGCAAACCTTGTTATGCTACATTGGTAGGACACCATTTTGTTCCCCAGTCAATATTTCACACATGTGAGATACTATTCAAGGTTCCTTGACGATATTTACATCCTATGGGAAGGTGAGCAAGAAATGTTGCAACAATTTATAGGATTTTTAAATACAAGTAGTGAATATTTAAAATGTACTCATATTGAAGGTAAATATGGATTACCGTACTTGGACACCCATATTTCTTATAACGATGGTAATGTATATTCCACCATCCATAGGAGGAGTACTTTCTCTAATAGCTACTTAGCATATAGTAGTTGTCATCCACATAAAGTTAAACAAAATGTTTTTAAGGGGCAATGTGTCCATGTAGCATGTATGGTATCCAATTTCGAAGATATGAAAAAAGAATTACAGTTTATCAAAAGTTTATTTACTCAAAGAGGATATCCTGAAGAAATGATGGACGCAACAATAACATATGTTACAAACCAATGGAATATTAAATATAAACCACTTTTGGGAGTTGGTGATATAATTTTTCAAACTGATGATACAAATTCCCATACAAACATATTGAATAATAACTATCATAAAATGTTTATACTACAATATAACATGGGTGTAGACCAGATTAAAAAAATTATTTATAAATTTTGGTATCTGATTAGTAGTGATACTAGTTTAATAAAATTATTGGGATCCAAACCTAACTTCATATATAAAATGGGTAAAAATATGAAATATCTTTTGGAACACAGACATATAGAGGAGAAGAATAAAAAGTATTTAAGTAATAACACAAGAAGTAGTAAATGTGGATTCTGCAACAAATGCAGATATATGTCTTTGGAAAATAAAATAAAATTACGGAATGGTTTAAAATCTAATATAAAATGTAGATATGGCAACTGTAATACAAAAAATGTAATATATCTAGCAAAATGTAGAAAATGCTCAGGTTTTTACGTTGGAAAGACAGAAAGATGTCTTAAAAAACGTATATATGACCATATATATAGTATTAAGACCAAGGATAAAACTAATGCATTATCTAGACACGTAGAGACTGAAGGTGTTGATCATAATTTTATGTTTAGCATTCTTGACACTATTGAAATAGATCCTAGAGGTGGTGATATCAAAAGTTTACTTGCATACAAAGAAACATGGTGGCAGATATACTTAGATGCCACCACTTTTCCTGGTTTAAATGAATTTATATCTACTAAATCGTTATTATTAGTATAAAGTGAGATATTTAATAAGAATAAGATATATATTAATTAATTATTTATTTATTAATATTATCATTTGTTTGTAAACGTATTTATAAGTGAATTTATAATCACATGCAAAACAATATATATACATATAAACAAACAATTTTTACATTATACGCAAAACTGTAAAGTATTTAGCTAAGGTTTTTAAATAAGTTTTAAGAAATTTTAATAACTTTTTAACATATTTTTAAACAAAAACATTTTTTAGATACGTTGGTTGAAGTATGATTATATTATAGTCCATGCTCATCTTCGCTGTCTATGTTGCTGTTATAGTTATAGTTATCATTATTATTACCATTATTATTTTTTTATTGTTATCATTATTATTATTGTTATTTAAATAACCAGTTATTTAATCAACTAAGTATTATTATATATTAAAAAGTATTTGGTTACATATTTTTTCTAGAATATTATTGAATACTACTTTGGAAAAATAAACAATTTGGATTTATCTGCACATATATATATTTTGCCATTACTATTTTATATTTAATATTTAATATATATTCCTTATATATTTCTTATAATCTGTCTATATACAATTTTTTTAAACATTAATAGGTTTGTTGATGTTCGCATTACATTGTTTACATGTTTATGTACTAATATGACTGTATTTAATTAAGGCATTGTATTTTATTTATGCATTCTTTTAAAGTATGGTTCTTTATGTATTGTGAATATTATGGGTAGGTGACTCTTTTGTAGTCATTTAGCTATTTGCACATACACTTGCATATACATGTTAGTATGTTTTTAAAAAAGTAATGAGTGGTTTTGGCATCTCTAAGGTTACTTAAGAAGCAGATTTACATGTAAGTAGTAGTTCTGATGAAGACCAGTAATGGTTGAAAGCGCTTAACTTTCCGTATGCTACATTTGTTTATTCGTGTAATTACGAGTCTGCTTGTCGAATTTGTCCGTGTTCGTGTTTGTATTTCTTGTTATTAAACTGTGGATTACTATTGGCAGTCGTTTGGCACTTATTGGTGTGTTCCCGGCTTTTTTGGAGGTACTGTGATGTTTATCCTTTTCTGATGTCGCTTTCGGCCGTGGAAGACACCGGTGCTACTGTTGTTAACATGGAACTTTCAAACACGAACATTATTAATGATGATGCTTTGGGTATGACTGAAAATGTTCCTGAAATACGCAGCAGTATCATTTGTTTGAAAGAAGAATTAGCGGGGCTTAAAGGCGAGCTAACTAGACTTGTTTTCTTGGTCAACAAGGTATTGTCGGGTGATAAACCTGGTAAAACTACTACAAGTAATTTTACGCACAATACTTCAGCGGAGATTTCCGAAGTTTTAGCTCTACCTATGGGCTTAACTGATTCGAGTGGTTCAACTATGGAAACTTATAACGCAGTGAAGACAGGCAAAAACATTAATGTACCAGCCAGCGAAGGTGAGGCGTTGAATGATAGTATTGACATACCAAATGGGCAGAAAGTACGTAGCCAAGGGCAATTTAATGTATTAGATATTACAGCACCATTTTCAAGTAGCAACATCAACATGACTGATATTACTTTTGATTTCTCCATTTATGACATTGATTTGGAAGCTAAAAGAACAGGTACTAAACCTAAGTGAGCACTTCCAATTAAGACTTATTCAGCAGTTACTGAAAACAATATTAAGAGTACTGTTCCATCTACTTTTAAACCACGTGTCATTGCAGTACAGCATGAGTTGAGTTCAAAAGAAAAACAATTTAATCAGTTTTTGAACTGCAATTATGACATAGATAATATTGAAGTTAAGAACACCAACGACAACAAGAAAATTAATGTTAATATTGACTCTGATAAGACTGGGAATCTCAAAAGTTTGATTTATGCACTGGGAAAGAAGTTAAAAACTATTAATGGACTCAAAATTGATAATGTATATTTATCTAAATGTGTTGATAGTAAGATTGTCCCGATGTGGTTAAGATTTTTCAAACAACCCATGGGTCTAGATTTAACTGGTGCTGTTAAAGATGAATTTAATTTGTTTTTTGATGAATGTGGGTTTAATTACATGCGTTTATTTATTTAAAATAATGATGAAAGACTAAGTAATTTAATACAGGAAGCTGAGAAGCTCAACACACGTATAGTTCATGATTTATTATTTACAGAATTGGAAAGGTTATATAATAAGCAATTTTTAGAAGCAGAGAAATTGAATGACAAGGCAAGTCAACATAAATCAAAAAAATTGTTAAGGGATAGGGAACAATGTAATAAAGGGATAGCATATTCTTGGCCTAGTGCTAGGAATGACATGAAACAAGGAATCAATAATCGCTATAAAAATTATTATAACTATAACCATTATAACCATTCTAATTACAACAGGGTTAATTATAACAAAAAAGATGATTTTGGATATCAGGAACGTGAAGAGATAAGGGGTCAATATGAGAGACAGAATTTTCAGAGACATCCAAAGGATACAAGTCCACCATACCAGAGAAAAAATCCCTTCAACAGGAAGGGATACAATTAGAACTACCAGAATTATTGACCCCAAGTCATAACATTAACAATAATATTAACAATAACAATAACAATAACATTAACATTAATAATGATGTGACTGATGGAAAATATGACCAACCTGTACATAGTATTAATCAACATATTGTGAAATCTAGTCACATGTTGATGAATATAAACAACAACAATGACAACCAAGACGATGAAATAATTACTAATGGAAATGTTTACACTTATAAAAATTTTAATATTTATAATTATTCTAATATTGTAATTAACAGTGTTTATTTTGATTTATTTGTGAAGGGTATGAAATTTATTCCTAATCCAAATTTTAATTTAACTGAATTATTGATAGATTTTAAGAAATATGTTAGAAAGATCAATTTGGAAGTATTTTTTAATAATTCACCAAAAACTGAATATACTAATACTAGATCTAGATACTTGAGTAGTAAACCTAGTACTTTTACACCACCTAATCATCCTACTATAGATATTTTTGATAGAGTAGTAACAAGGGAATTATATCAGGAATGTATTAACTTGAAACAGATTACTAATATTAATAATTTATCACAAAATGAATTGAAGTTATTAAATGAAATAAGGAATGATAATAACATTAGAATTATGAAACCAGACAAGGGGGGAGGGATAGTACTTTATGATAACATACAATATATTAAAAAAATATATGATATTTTGTATTTATCAGGTAATTATGAGACGATCTCCCTTAATGAATTACATATAGCTTATCAACGTATTGATTCGTATATAGAGGAATATTTATTAGATGGTCGTATTACTGAAGAAATTTATAAATTTATAAAGGTTAAATTTCCTAAAGTAGCTTCACATATAGGAATACCTAAAATACATAAAAATACTATAGACCCTCCGTTTAGACCAATAGTTGTGGGTAGTTATTCTAAAACATTTTTTATTGGCAAGTATATAGATATTCAATTAAAAAGTATGTATTCGACTATCAAACATATGGTTAAGGATTCCTGGGTGTTTCTAGCTAATTTTCCAACAGATATAGTAAAAAACAGTAATAATTTCACTACTTGTATAACCACAGTTACAGTGGATGTTATTGACTTATTCTCATGTATCCCTAAGCATGATGGCCTTGAGGCATTTACAAATAGTATAGTTAAACATACTAATCTTGACTGGGACGAAATATGTCTATTGGTGGAAATGATGTCTATTGTATTAGATAATAATTTTATATATTTTGAAGGAGAATATTTTAAGCAAACAAGGGGGGTAGCTATGGGGGCAGCCTGTGCCCCCATATATGCAAACCTCATTATGCTACATTGGTAGGACACCATTTTGTTCCCCAGTCAATATTTCACACATGTGAGATACTATTCAAGGTTCCTTGACGATATTTACATCCTATGGGAAGGTGAGCAAGAAATGTTGCAACAATTTATAGGATTTTTAAATACAAGTAGTGAATATTTAAAATTTACTCATATTGAAGGTAAATATGGATTACCGTACTTGGACACCCATATTTCTTATAATGATGGTAATGTATATTCCACCATCCATAGGAAGAGTACTTTCTCTAATAGCTACTTAGCATATAGTAGTTGTCATCCACATAAAGTTAAACAAAATGTTTTTAAGGGGCAATGTGTCCATGTAGCACGTATGGTATCCAATTTCGAAGATATGAAAAAAGAATTACAGTTTATCAAAAGTTTATTTACTCAAAGAGGATATCCTGAAGAAATGGTGGACGCAACAATAACATATGTTACAAACCAATGGAATATTAAATATAAACCACTTTTGGGAGTTGGTGATATAATATTTCAAACTGATGATACAAATTCCCATACAAACATATTGAATAATAACTATCATAAAATGTTTATACTACAATATAACATGGGTGTAGACCAGATTAAAAAAATTATTTATAAATTTTGGTATCTGATTAGTAGTGATACTAGTTTAATAAAATTATTGGGATCCAAACCTAACTTCATATATAAAATGGGTAAAAATATGAAATATCTTTTGGAACATAGACATATAGAGGAGAAAAATAAAAAGTATTTAAGTAATAACACAAGAAGTAGTAAATGTGGATTCTGCAACCAATGCAGATATATGTCTTTGGAAAATAAAATAAAATTACGGAATGGTTTAAAATCTAATATAAAATGTAGATATGGCAACTGTAATACAAAAAATGTAATATATCTAGCAAAATGTAGAAAATGCTCAGGTTTTTACATTGGAAAGACAGAAAGATGTCTTAAAAAACGTATATATGACCATATATATATAGTATTAAGACCAAGGATAAAACTAATGCATTATCTAGACACGTAGAGAGTGAAGGTGTTGATCATAATTTTATGTTTAGCATTCTTGACACTATTGAAATAGATCCTAGAGGTGGTGATATCAAAAGTTTACTTGCATACAAAGAAACATGGTGGCAGATATACTTAGATGCCACCACTTTTCCTGGTTTAAATGAATTTATATCTACTAAATCGTTATTATTAGTATAAAGTGAGATATTTAATAAGAATAAGATATATATTAATTAATTATTTATTTATTAATATTATCATTTGTTTGTAAACGTATTTACAAGTGAATTTATAATCATATGCAAAACAATATATATACATATAAACAAACAATTTTTACATTATACGCAAAACTATAAAGTATTTAGCTAAGCTTTTTAAATAAGTTTTAAGAAATTTTAATAACTTTTTAACATATTTTTAAACAAAAAATTTTTTTAGATACGTTGTTTGAAGTATGATTATATTATAGTCCATGCTCATCTTCGCTGTCTATGTTACTGTTATAGTTATAGTTATCATTATTATTACCATTATTATTTTTTATTGTTATCATTATTATTATTGTTATTTAAATAACCAGTTATTTAATCAACTAAGTATTATTATATATTATAAAGTATTTGGTTACATATTTCGTCTAGAATATTATTAAATACAACTTTAGAAAAATAAACAATTTGGATTTATCTGCACATAAATATATATATTTTGCCATTACTATTTATATTTAATATTTAATATATATTCCTTATATATTTCTTATAATCTGTCTATATACAATTTTTTTAAACATTAATAGGTTTGTTGATGTTCGCATTACATTGTTTACATATTTATGTACTAATATGACTGTATTTAAGTAAGGCATTGTATTTTATTGATGCATTCTTTTAAAGTATTGTTCTTTATGTATTGTGAATATTATGGGTAGGTGACTCTTTTGTAGTCATTTAGCTATTTGCACATACACTTGCATATACATGTTAGTATGTTTTTAAAAAAGTAATGAGTGGTTTTGGCACCTCTAAGGTTACTTAAGAAGCAGATTTACATGTAAGTAGTAGTTCGGATGAAGACCAGTAACGGTTGAAAGCGCTTAACGTTATGTATGCTACATTTGTTTATTTGTGTAATTATGAGTCTGCTTGTCAAATTTGTCCGTGTTCGTGTTTGTATTTCTTGTTATTAAACCGTGGATTACTATTGGCAGTCGTTTGGCACTTATTGGTGTGTTCCTGGCTTTTTTGGAGGTACTGTGAAGTTTATCCTTTTCTGATGTCGCTTTCGGCCGTGGAGGACACTGGTGCTACTGTTGTAAACATGGAACTTTCAAACACGAACATTATTAATGATGATGCTTTGGGTATGACTGAAAATGTTCCTGAGATACGCAGCAGTATCATTTGTTTGAAAGAAGAATTAGCGGGGCTTAAAGGCGAGCTAACTAGACTTGTTTTCTTGGTCAACAAGGTATTGTCGGGTGATAAACCTGGTAAAACTACTACAACTAATTTTACGCGCAATACTTCAGCGGAGATTTCCGAAGTTTTAGCTCTACCTATGGGCTTAACTGATTCGAGTGGTTCAACTATGGAAACTTATAACGCAGTGAAGACAGGCAAAAACATTAATGTACCAGCCAGCGAAGGTGAGGCGTTGAATGATAGCATTGACATACCAAATGGGCAGAAAGTACGTAGCCAAGGGCAATTTAATGTACTAGATATTACAGCACCATTTTCAAGTAGCAACATCAACATGACTGATATTACTTTTGATTTCTCCATTTATGACATTGATTTGGAAGCTAAAAGAACAGGTACTAAGTGAACACTTCCAATTAAGACTTATTCAGCAGTTACTGAGAACAATATTAAGAGTACTGTTCCATCTACTTTTAAACCACGTGTCATTGCAGTACAGCATGAGTTGAGTTCAAAAGAAAAACAATTTAATCAGTTTTTGAACTGCAATTATGACAGATAATATTGAAGTTAAGAACACCAACGACAACAAGAAAATTAATGTTAATATTGACTCTGATAAGACTGGGAATCTCAAAAGTTTGATTTATGCACTGGAAAAGAAGTTAAAAACTATTAATGGACTCAAAATTGATAATGTATATTTATCTAAATGTGTTGATAGTAAGATTGTCCCGATGGGGTTAAGATTTTTCAAACAACCCATGGGTATAGATTTAACTGGTGCTGTTAAAGATGAATTTAATTTGTTTTTTGATGAATGTGGGTTTAATTACATGCGTTTAATTATTTAAAATAATGATGAAAGACTAAGTAATTTAATACAGGAAGCTGAGAAGCTCAACACACGTATAGTTCATGATTTATTATTTACAGAATGGGAAAGGTTATATAATAAGCAATTTTTAGAAGCAGAGAAATTGATTGACAAGGCAAGTCAACATAAATCAAAAAAATTGTTAAGGGATAAGGAACAATGTAATAAAGGGATAGCATATTCTTGGCCTAGTGCTAGGAATGACATGAAACAAGGAATCAATAATCGCTATAAAAATTATTATAACTATAACCATTATAACCATTCTAATTACAACAGGGTTAATTATAACAAAAAAGATGATTTTGGATATCAGGAACGTGAAGAGATAAGGGGTCAATATGAGAGACAGGATTTTCAGAGATATCCAAAGGATACAAGTCCACCGTACCAGAGAAAAAATCCCTTCAACAGGAAGGGATACAATTAGAACTACCAGAATTATTGACCCCAAGTCATAACATTAACAATAATATTAACAATAACAATAACAATAACATTAACATTAATAATGATGTGACTGATAGAAAATATGACCAACCTGTACATAGTATTAATCAACATCTTGTGAAATCTAGTCACATGATGAATATAAACAGAATGACAACCAAGACGATGAAATAATTACTAATGGAAATGTTTACACTTATAAAAATTTTAATATTTATAATTATTCTAATATTGTAATTAACAGTGTTTATTTTGATTTATTTGTGAAGGGTATGAAATTTATTCCTAATCCAAATTTTAATTTAACTGAATTATTGATAGATTTTAAGAAATATGTTAGAAAGATCAATTTGGAAGTATTTTTTAATAATTCACCAAAAACTGAATATACTAATACTAGATCTAGATACTTGTGTAATAAACCTAGTACTTTTACACCACCTAATCATCCTACTATAGATATTTTTGATAGAGTAGTAACAAGGGAATTATATCAGGAATGTATTAACTTGAAACAGATTACTAATATTAATAATTTATCACAAAATGAATTGAAGTTATTAAATGAAATAAGGAATGATAATAACATTAGAATTATGAAACCAGACAAGGGGGGAGGGATAGTACTTTATGATAACATACAATATATTAAAAAATATATGATATTTTGTATTTATCAGGTAATTATGAGACGATCTCCCTTAATGAATTACATTTAGCTTATCAACGTATTGATTCGTATATAGAGGAATATTTATTAGATGGTCGTATTACTGAAGACATTTATAAATTTATAAAGGTTAAATTTCCTAAAGTAGCTTCACTTATAGGAATACCTAAAATACATAAAAATACTATAGACCCTCCGTTTAGACCAATAGTTGTGGGTAGTTATTCTAAAACATTTTTTATTGGCAAGTATATAGATATTCAATTAAAAAGTATGTATTCGACTATCAAACATATGGTTAAGGATTCCTGGGTGTTTCTAGCTAATTTTCCAACAGATGTAGTAAAAACCAGTAATAATTTCACTACTTGTATAACCACAGTTACAGTGGATGTTATTGACTTATTCTCATGTATCCCTAAGCAGGATGGCCTAGAGGCATTTAAAAATAGTATAGTTAAACATACTAATCTTGACTGGGATGAAATATGTCTATTGGTGGAAATGATGTCTATTGTATTAGATAATAATTTTATATATTTTGAAGGAGAATATTTTAAGCAAACGAGGGGGGTAGCTATGGGGGCAGCCTGTGCCCCCATATATGCAAACCTTGTTATGCTACATTGGGAGGACACCATTTTGTTCCCCAGTCAATATTTCACACATGTGAGATACTATTCAAGGTTCCTTGACGATATTTACATCCTATGGGAAGGTGAGCAAGAAATGTTGCAACAATTTATAGGATTTTTAAATACAAGTAGTGAATATTTAAAATTTACTCATACTGAAGGCAAATATGGATTACCATACTTGGACACCCATATTTCTTATAACGATGGTAATGTATATTCCACCATCCATAGGAAGAGTACTTTCTCTAATAGCTACTTAGCATATAGTAGTTGTCATCCACATAAAGTTAAACAAAATGTTTTTAAGGGGCAATGTGTCCGTGTAGCACGTATGGTATCCAATTTCGAAGATATGAAAAAAGAATTACAGTTTATCAAAAGTTTATTTACTCAAAGAGGATATCCTGAAGAAATGATGGACGCAACAATAACATATGTTACAAACCAATGGAATATTAAATATAAACCACTTTTGGGAGTTGGTGATATAATTTTTCAAAATGATGATACAAATTCCCATACAAACATATTGAATAATAACTATCATAAAATGTTTATACTACAATATAACATGGGTGTAGACCAGATTAAAAAAATTATTTATAAATTTTGGTATCTGATTAGTAGTGATACTAGTTTAATAAAATTATTGGGATCCAAACCTAACTTCATATATAAAATGGGTAAAAATATGAAATATCTTTTGGAACACAGACATATAGAGGAGAAAAATAAAAAGTATTTAAGTAATAACACAAGAAGTAGTAAATGTGGATTCTGCAACCAATGCAGATATATGTCTTTGGAAAATAAAATAAAATTACGGAATGGTTTAAAATCTAATATAAAATGTAGATATGGCAACTGTAATACAAAAAATTTAATATATCTATAGCAAAATGTAGAAAATGCTCAGGTTTTTACGTTGGAAAGACAGAAAGATGTCTTAAAAAACGTATATATGACCATATATATAGTATTAAGACCAAGGATAAAACTAATGCATTATCTAGACACTTAGAGACTGAAGGTGTTGATCATAATTTTATGTTTAGCATTCTTGACACTATTGAAATAGATCCTAGAGGTGGTGATATCAAAAGTTTACTTGCATACAAAGAAACATGGTGGCAGATATACTTAGATGCCACCACTTTTCCTGGTTTAAATGAATTTATATCTACTAAATCGTTATTATTAGTATAAAGTGAGATATTTAATAAGAATAAGATATATATTAATTTATTTATTTATTATTTATTTATTAATATTATCATTTGTTTGTAAACGTATTTATAAGTGAATTTATAATCATATGCAAAACAATATATATACATATAAACAAAAAAAATTTACATTATACGCAAAACAATAAAGTATTTAGCTAAGGTTTTTAAATAAGTTTTAAGAAATTTTAATAACTTTTTAACATATTTTTAAACAAAAAATTTTTTTAGATACGTTGTTTGAAGTATGATTATATTATAGTCCATGCTCATCTTCGCTGTGTATGTTGCTGTTATAGTTATAGTTATCATTATTATTACCATTATTATTTTTTTATTGTTATCATTATTATTATTGTTATTTAAATAACCAGTTATTTAATCAACTAAGTATTATTATATATTATAAAGTATTTGGTTACATATTTCTTCTAGAATATTATTAAATACAACTTTAGAAAAATAAACAATTTGGATTTATCTGCACATAAATATATATATTTTGCCATTACTATTTATATTTAATATTTAATATATATTCCTTATATATTTCTTATAATCTGTCTATATACAATTTTTTTAAACATTAATAGGTTTGTTGATGTTCGCATTACATTGTTTACATATTTATGTACTAATATGACTGTATTTAATTAAGGCATTGTATTTTATTGATGCATTCTTTTAAAGTATTGTTCTTTATGTATTGTGAATATTATGGGTAGGTGACTCTTGTAGTCATTTAGCTATTTGCACATACACTTGCATATACATGTTAGTATGTTTTTAAAAAAGTAATGAGTGGTTTTGGCACCTCTAAGGTTACTTAAGAAGCAGATTTACATGTAAGTAGTAGTTCAGATGAAGACCAGTAATGGTTGAAAGCGTTTAACGTTCCGTATGCTACATTTGTTTATTTGTGTAATTATGAGTCTGCTTGTCGAATTTGTCCGTGTTCGTGTTTGTATTTCTTGTTATTAAACTGTGGATTACTATTGGCAGTCGTTTGGCACTTATTGGTGTGTTCCTGGCTTTTTTGGAGGTACTGTGAAGTTTATCCTTTTCTGATGTCGCTTTCGGCCGTGGAGGACACTGGTGCTACTGTTGTAAACATGGAACTTTCAAACACGAACATTATTAATGATGATGCTTTGGGTATGACCGAAAATGTTCCTGAGATACGCAGCAGTATCATTTGTTTGAAAGAAGAATTAGCGGGGCTTAAAGGCGAGCTAACTAGACTTGTTTTCTTGGTCAACAAGGTATTGTCGGGTGATAAACCTGGTAAAACTACTACAACTAATTTTACGCGCAATACTTCAGTGGAGATTTCCGAAGTTTTAGCTCTACCTATGGGCTTAACTGATTCGAGTGGTTCAACTATGGAAACTTATAACGCAGTGAAGACAGGCAAAAACATTAATGTACCAGCCAGCGAAGGTGAGGCGTTGAATGATAGCATTGACATACCAAATGGGCAGAAAGTACGTAGCCAAGGGCAATTTAATGTACTAGATATTACAGCACCATTTTCAAGTAGCAACATCAACATGACTGATATTACTTTTGATTTCTCCATTTGTGACATTGATTTGGAAGCTAAAAGAACAGGTACTAAGTGAGCACTTCCAATTAAGACTTATTCAGCAGTTACTGAGAACAATATTAAGAGTACTGTTCCATCTACTTTTAAACCACGTGTCATTGCAGTACAGCATGAGTTGAGTTCAAAAGAAAAACAATTTAATCAGTTTTTGAACTGCAATTATGACAGATAATATTGAAGTTAAGAAAACCAACGACAACAAGAAAATTAATGTTAATATTGACTCTGATAAGACTGGGAATCTCAAAAGTTTGATTTATGCACTGGAAAAGAAGTTAAAAACTATTAATGGACTCAAAATTGATAATGTATATTTATCTAAATGTGTTGATAGTAAGATTGTCCCGATGGGGTTAAGATTTTTCAAACAACCCATGGGTATAGATTTAACTGGTGCTGTTAAAGATGAATTTAATTTGTTTTTTGATGAATGTGGGTTTAATTACATGCGTTTAATTATTTAAAATAATGATGAAAGACTAAGTAATTTAATACAGGAAGCTGAGAAGCTCAACACACGTATAGTTCATGATTTATTATTTACAGAATGGGAAAGGTTATATAATAAGCAATTTTTAGAAGCAGAGAAATTGATTGACAAGGCAAGTCAACATAAATCAAAAAAATTGTTAAGGGATAAGGAACAATGTAATAAAGGGATAGCATATTCTTGGCCTAGTGCTAGGAATGACATGAAACAAGGAATCAATAATTGCTATAAAAATTATTATAACTATAACCATTATAACCATTCTAATTACAACAGGGTTAATTATAACAAAAAAGATTATTTTGGATATCAGGAACGTGAAGAGATAAGGGGTCAATATGAGAGACAGGATTTTCAGAGATATCCAAAGGATACAAGTCCACCGTACCAGAGAAAAAATCCCTTCAACAGGAAGGGATACAATTAGAACTACCAGAATTATTGACCCCAAGTCATAACATTAACAATAATATTAACAATAACAATAACAATAACATTAACATTAATAATGATGTGACTGATAGAAAATATGACCAACCTGTACATAGTATTAATCAACATCTTGTGAAATCTAGTCACATGTTGATGAATATAAACAGAATGACAACCAAGACGATGAAATAATTACTAATGGAAATGTTTACACTTATAAAAATTTTAATATTTATAATTATTCTAATATTGTAATTAACAGTGTTTATTTTGATTTAATTGTGAAGGGTATGAAATTTATTCCTAATCCAAATTTTAATTTAACTGAATTATTGATAGATTTTAAGAAATATGTTAGAAAGATCAATTTGGAAGTATTTTTTAATAATTCACCAAAAACTGAATATACTAATACTAGATCTAGATACTTGTGTAATAAACCTAGTACTTTTACACCACCTAATCATCCTACTATAGATATTTTTGATAGAGTAGTAACAAGGGAATTATATCAGGAATGTATTAACTTGAAACAGATTACTAATATTAATAATTTATCACAAAATGAATTGAAGTTATTAAATGAAATAAGGAATGATAATAACATTAGAATTATGAAACCAGACAAGGGGGGAGGGATAGTACTTTATGATAACATACAATATATTAAAAAAATATATGATATTTTGTATTTATCAGGTAATTATGAGATGATCTCCCTTAATGAATTACATTTAGCTTATCAACGTATTGATTCGTATATAGAGGAATATTTATTAGATGGTCGTATTACTGAAGACATTTATAAATTTATAAAGGTTAAATTTCCTAAAGTAGCTTCACTTATAGGAATACCTAAAATACATAAAAATACTATAGACCCTCCGTTTAGACCAATAGTTGCGGGTAGTTATTCTAAAACATTTTTTATTGGCAAGTATATAGATATTCAATTAAAAAGTATATATTCGACTATCAAACATATGGTTAAGGATTCCTGGGTGTTTCGAGCTAATTTTCCAACAGATGTAGTAAAAAACAGTAATAATTTCACTACTTGTATAACCACAGTTACAGTGGATGTTATTGACTTATTCTCATGTATCCCTAAGCAGGATGGCCTAGAGGCATTTAAAAATAGTATTGTTAAACATACTAATCTTGACTGGGATGAAATATGTCTATTGGTGGAAATGATGTCTATTGTATTAGATAATAATTTTATATATTTTGAAGGAGAATATTTTAAGCAAACGAGGGGGGTAGCTATGGGGGCAGCCTGTGCCCCCATATATGCAAACCTTGTTATGCTACATTGGGAGGACACCATTTTGTTCCCCAGTCAATATTTCACACATGTGAGATACTATTCAAGGTTCCTTGACGATATTTACATCCTATGGGAAGGTGAGCAAGAAATGTTGCCACAATTTATAGGATTTTTAAATACAAGTAGTGAATATTTAAAATTTACTCATACTGAAGGTAAATATGGATTACCATACTTGGACACCCATATTTCTTATAACGATGGTAATGTATATTCCACCATCCATAGGAAGAGTACTTTCTCTAATAGCTACTTAGCATATAGTAGTTGTCATCCACATAAAGTTAAACAAAATGTTTTTAAGGGGCAATGTGTCCATGTAGCACGTATGGTATCCAATTTCGAAGATATGAAAAAAGAATTGCAGTTTATCAAAAGTTTATTTACTCAAAGTGGATATCCTGAAGAAATGATGGACTAACAATAACATATGTTACAAACCAATGGAATATTAAATATAAACCACTTTTGGGAGTTGGTGATATAATTTTTCAAAATGATGATACAAATTCCCATACAAACATATTGAATAATAACTATCATAAAATGTTTATACTACAATATAACATGGGTGTAGACCAGATTAAAAAAATTATTTATAAATTTTGGTATCTGATTAGTAGTGATACTAGTTTAATAAAATTATTGGGATCCAAACCTAACTTCTTATATGAAATGGGTAAAAATATGAAATATCTTTTGGAACACAGACATATAGAGGAGAAAAATAAAAAGTATTTAAGTAATAACACAAGAAGTAGTAAATGTGGATTCTGCAACCAATGCAGATATATGTCTTTGGAAAATAAAATAAAATTACGGAATGGTTTAAAATCTAATATAAAATGTAGATATGTCAACTGTAATACAAAAAATGTGATATATCTATAGCAAAATGTAGAAAATGCTCAGGTTTTTACGTTGGAAAGACAGAAAGATGTCTTAAAAAACGTATATATGACCATATATATAGTATTAAGACCAAGGATAAAACTAATGCATTATCAAGACACTTACAGACTGAAGGTGTTGATCATAATTTTATGTTTAGCATTCTTGACACTATTGAAATAGATCCTAGAGGTGGTGATATCAAAAGTTTACTTGCATACAAAGAAACATGGTGGCAGATATACTTAGATGCCACCACTTTTCCTGGTTTAAATGAATTTATATCTACTAAATCGTTATTATTAGTATAAAGTGAGATATTTAATAAGAATAAGATATATATTAATTTATTTATTTATTATTTATTTATTAATATTATCATTTGTTTGTAAACGTATTTATAAGTGAATTTATAATCATATGCAAAACAATATATATACATATAAACAAAAAAATTTTACATTATACGCAAAACAATAAAGTATTTAGCTAAGGTTTTTAAATAAGTTTTAAGAAATTTTAATAACTTTTTAACATATTTTTAAACAAAAAATTTTTTTAGATACATTGTTTGAAGTATGATTATATTATAGTCCATGCTCATCTTCGCTGTCTATGTTGCTGTTATAGTTATAGTTATCATTATTATTACCATTATTATTTTTTTATTGTTATCATTATTATTATTGTTATTTCAATAACCAGTTATTTAATCAACTAAGTATTATTATATATTATAAAGTATTTGGTTACATATTTCTTCTAGAATATTATTAAATACAACTTTGGAAAAATAAACAATTTGGATTTATCTGCACTTAAATATATATATTTTGCCATTACTATTTTATATTTAATATTTAATATATATTCCTTATATTTCTTATATTCTGTCTATATACAATTTTTTTAAACATTAATAGGCTTGTTGATGTTCGCATTACATTGTTTACATATTTATGTACTAATATGACTGTATTTAATTAAGGCATTGTATTTTATTGATGCATTCTTTTAAAGTATTGTTCTTTATGTATTGTGAATATTATGGGTAGGTGACTCTTTTGTAGTCATTTAGCTATTTGCACATACACTTGCATATACGTGTTAGTATGTTTTTAAAAAAGGAATGAGTGGTTTTGGTGCCACTAAGGTTACTTAAGAAGCAGATTTACATGTAAGTAGTACTTCTGATGAAGACCAGTAATGGTTGAAAGCGCTTAACTTTCCGTATGCTACATTTGTTTATTTGTGTAATTATGAGTCTTCTTGTCGAATTTGTCCGTGTTCGTGTTTGTATTTCTTGTTATTAAACTGTGGATTACTATTGGCAGTCGTTTGGCACTTATTGGTGTGTTCCTGGCTTTTTTGGAGGTACTGTGAAGTTTATCCTTTTCTGATGTCGCTTTCGGCCGTGGAGGACACTGGTGCTACTGTTGTAAACATGGAACTTTCAAACACGAACATTATTAATGATGATGCTTTGGGTATGACTGAAAATGTTCCTGAGATACGCAGCAGTATCATTTGTTTGAAAGAAGAATTAGCGGGGCTTAAAGGCGAGCTAACTAGACTTGTTTTCTTGGTCAACAAGGTATTGTCGGGTGATAAACCTGGTAAAACTACTACAACTAATTTTACGCACAATACTTCAGCGGAGATTTCCGAAGTTTTAGCTCTACCTATGGGCTTAACTGATTCGAGTGGTTCAACTATGGAAACTTATAACGCAGTGAAGACAGGCAAAAACATTAATGTACCAGCCAGCGAAGGTGAGGCGTTGAATGATAGTATTGACATACCAAATGGGCAGAAAGTACGTAGCCAAGGGCAATTTAATGTACTAGATATTACAGCACCATTTTCAAGTAGCAACATCAACATGACTGATATTACTTTTGATTTCTCCATTTATGACATTGATTTGGAAGCTAAAAGAACAGGTACTAAGTGAGCACTTCCAATTAAGACTTATTCAGCAGTTACTGAGAACAATATTAAGAGTACTGTTCCATCTACTTTTAAACCACATGTCATTGCAGTACAGCATGAGTTGAGTTCAAAAGAAAAACAATTTAATCAGTTTTTGAACTGCAATTATGACAGATAATATTGAAGTTAAGAACACCAATGACAACAAGAAAATTAATGTTAATATTGACTCTGATAAGACTGGGAATCTCAAAAGTTTGATTTATGCACTGGGAAAGAAGTTAAAAACTATTAATGGACTCAAAATTGATAATGTATATTTATCTAAATGTGTTGATAGTAAGATTGTCCCGATGGGGTTAAGATTTTTCAAACAACCCATGGGTATAGATTTAACTGGTGCTGTTAAAGATGAATTTAATTTGTTTTTTGATGAATGTGGGTTTAATTACATGCGTTTAATTATTTAAAATAATGATGAAAGACTAAGTAATTTAATACAGGAAGCTGAGAAGCTCAACACACGTATAGTTCATGATTTATTATTTACAGAATGGGAAAGGTTATATAATAAGCAATTTTTAGAAGCAGAGAAATTGATTGACAAGGCAAGTCAACATAAATCAAAAAAATTGTTAAGGGATAGGGAACAATGTAATAAAGGGATAGCATATTCTTGGCCTAGTGCAAGGAATGACATGAAACAAGGAATCAATAATCGCTATAAAAATTATTATAACTATAACCATTATAACCATTCTAATTACAACAGGGTTAATTATAACAAAAAAGATGATTTTGGATATCAGGAACGTGAAGAGGTAAGGGGTCAATATGAGAGACAGGATTTTCAGAGACATCCAAAGGATACAAGTCCACCGTACCAGAGAAAAAATCCCTTCAACAGGAAGGGATACAATTAGAACTACCAGAATTATTGACCCCAAGTCATAACATTAACAATAATATTAACAATAACAATAACAATAACATTAACATTAATAATGATGTGACTGATGGAAAATATGACCAACCTGTACATAGTATTAATCAACATCTTGTGAAATCTAGTCACATGTTGACGAATATAAACAGAATGACAACCAAGACGATGAAATAATTACTAATGGAAATGTTTACACTTATAAAAATTTTAATATTTATAATTATTCTAATATTGTAATTAACAGTGTTTATTTTGATTTATTTGTGAAGGGTATGAAATTTATTCCTAATCCAAATTTTAATTTAACTGAATTATTGATAGATTTTAAGAAATATGTTAGAAAGGTCAATTTGGAAGTATTTTTTAATAATTCACCAAAAACTGAATATACTAATACTAGATCTAGATACTTGTGTAATAAACCTAGTACTTTTACACCACCTAATCATCCTACTATAGATATTTTTGATAGAGTAGTAACAAGGGAATTATATCAGGAATGTATTAACTTGAAACAGATTACTAATATTAATAATTTATCTCAAAATGAATTGAAGTTATTAAATGAAATAAGGAATGATAATAACATTAGAATTATGAAACCAGACAAGAGGGGAGGGATAGTACTTTATGATAACATACAATATATTAAAAAAATATATGATATTTTGTATTTATCAGGTAATTATGAGACGATCTCCCTTAATGAATTACATATAGCTTATCAACGTATTGATTCATATATAGAGGAATATTTATTAGATGGTCGTATTACTGAAGACATTTATAAATTTATAAAGGTTAAATTTCCTAAAGTAGCTTCACTTATAGGAATACCTAAAATACATAAAAATACTATAGACCCTCCGTTTAGACCAATAGTTGCGGGTAGTTATTCTAAAACATTTTTTATTGGCAAGTATATAGATATTCAATTAAAAAGTATGTATTCGACTATCAAACATATGGTTAAGGATTCCTGGGTGTTTCTAGCTAATTTTCCAACAGATGTAGTAAAAAACAGTAATAATTTCACTACTTGTATAACCACAGTTACAGTGGATGTTATTGACTTATTCTCATGTATCCCTAAGCAGGATGGCCTAGAGGCATTTAAAAATAGTATAGTTAAACATACTAATCTTGACTGGGATGAAATATGTCTATTGGTGGAAATGATGTCTATTGTATTAGATAATAATTTTATATATTTTGAAGGAGAATATTTTAAGCAAACGAGGGGGGTAGCTATGGGGGCAGCCTGTGCCCCATATATGCAAACCTTGTTATGCTACATTGGGAGGACACCATTTTGTTCCCCAGTCAATATTTCACACATGTGAGATACTATTCAAGGTTCCTTGACGATATTTACATCCTATGGGAAGGTGAGCAAGAAATGTTGCAACAATTTATAGGATTTTTAAATACAAGTAGTGAATATTTAAAATTTACTCATACTGAAGGTAAATATGGATTACCATACTTGGACACCCATATTTCTTATAACGATGGTAATGTATATTCCACCATCCATAGGAAGAGTACTTTCTCTAATAGCTACTTAGCATATAGTAGTTATCATCCACATAAAGTTAAACAAAATGTTTTTAAGGGGCAATGTGTCCGTGTAGCACATATGGTATCCAATTTCGAAGATATGAAAAAAGAATTACAGTTTATCAAAAGTTTATTTACTCAAAGAGGATATCCTGAAGAAATGATGGACGCAACAATAACATATGTTACAAACCAATGGAATATTAAATATAAACCACTTTTGGGAGTTGGTGATATAATTTTTCAAAATGATGATACAAATTCCCATACAAACATTTTGAATAATAACTATCATAAAATGTTTATACTACAATATAACATGGGTGTAGACCAGATTAAAAAAATTATTTATAAATTTTGGTATCTGATTAGTAGTGATACTAGTTTAATAAAATTATTGGGATCCAAACCTAACTTCATATATAAAATGGGTAAAAATATGAAATATCTTTTGGAACACAGACATATAGAGGAGAAAAATAAAAAGTATTTAAGTAATAACACAAGAAGTAGTAAATGTGGATTCTGCAACCAATGCAGATATATGTCTTTGGAAAATAAAATAAAATTACGGAATGGTTTAAAATCTAATATAAAATGTAGATATGGCAACTGTAATACAAAAAATGTAATATATCTATAGCAAAATGTAGAAAATGCTCAGGTTTTTACGTTGGAAAGACAGAAAAATGTCTTAAAAAACGTATATATGGCCATATATATAGTATTAAGACCAAGGATAAAACTAATGCATTATCTAGACACTTAGAGACTGAAGGTGTTGATCATAATTTTATGTTTAGCATTCTTGACACTATTGAAATAGATCCTAGAGGTGGTGATATCAAAAGTTTACTTGCATACAAAGAAACATGGTGGCAGATATACTTAGATGCCACCACTTTTCCTGGTTTAAATGAATTTATATCTACTAAATCGTTATTATTAGTATAAAGTGAGATATTTAATAAGAATAAGATATATATTAATTTATTTATTTATTATTTATTTATTAATATTATCATTTGTTTGTAAACGTATTTATAAGTGAATTTATAATCATATGCAAAACAATATATATACATATAAACAAAAAAAATTTACATTATCATAAAACAATAAAGTATTTAGCTAAGGTTTTTAAATAAGTTTTAAGAAATTTTAATAACTTTTTAACATATTTTTAAACAAAATTTTTTTTTAGATACGTTGTTTGAAGTATGATTATATTATAGTCCATGCTCATCTTCACTGTCTATGTTGCTGTTATAGTTATAGTTATCATTATTATTACCATTATTATTTTTTTATTGTTATCATTATTATTATTGTTATTTAAATAACCAGTTATTTAATCAACTAAGTATTATTATATATTATAAAGTATTTGGTTACATATTTCTTCTAGAATATTATTAAATACAACTTTGGAAAAATAAACAATTTGGATTTATCTGCACATAAATATATATATTTTGCCATTACTATTTTATATTTAATATTTAATATATATTCCTTATATATTTCTTATATTCTGTCTATATACAATTTTTTGAAACATTAATAGGCTTGTTGATGTTCGCATTACATTGTTTACATATTTATGTACTAATATGACTGTATTTAATTAAGGCATTGTATTTTATTGATTCATTCTTTTAAAGTATTGTTCTTTATGTATTGTGAATATTATGTGTAGGTGACTCTTTTGTAGTCATTTAGCTATTTGCACATACACTTGCATATACGTGTTAGTATGTTTTTAAAAAAGGAATGAGTGGTTTTGGTGCCTCTAAGGTTACTTAAGAAGCAGATTTACATGTAAGTAGTACTTCTGATGAAGACCAGTAATGGTTGAAAGCGCTTAACTTTCCGTATGCTACATTTGTTTATTCGTGTAATTACGAGTCTGCTTGTCGAATTTGTCCGTGTTCGTGTTTGTATTTCTTGTTATTAAACTGTGGATTACTATTGGCAGTCGTTTGGCACTTATTGGTGTGTTCCTGGCTTTTTTGGAACAACTAGAAAGACCACAGAAGTACCTCACTAAGAGGATTAAGGACCTTAAACAATTACCCTATGAAGCATGATTAAAAAAGCTCCAGCTCTTCTCAGTCACTTACCGTCTGCTCAGAGGTGACCTATGCCTGACCTATAGGACCATGTCAAACCCTGAACTAATGGACATGCTTCACCTCAAAAAAACAAGATCCCTCAGAACCCCTCGTTCTAGTGACTTGAACCTATGTACAATAAACAGGACATGCTGGAGGGATAAATTCCTGTCCCAGTGACTCCCCTTACTCTGGAATAGAATCCCAATCCATATTCGACAGAGCTCCTATCTGACCCTCTTCAAGAGAAATCTTGATGAGTGGATCGGTAATCGTAAGTTCTACCCTGGGATCACTTCAGGAGCCCTGTTGACAGAGGCCCAGGTTACTAATCTAATGGGGAGGCAAAAGCCATCATTCTGTGGCTAGGCTTATAAATGCCCATGGGCAGATAGCCTAGTACTTACCTATGAACCTATGGACCTATGAACAATTGGAAAGGCCTCAGAAATACCTCACAAAGAGGATTACTAGCCTCAAACAGATGCTCTATGCAGACCGTCTAAAAAAACTCCAGCTTTACTCTGTCGCATATCGTCTACTCAGAGGTGATCTCTGCCTAACATGCAAAGCTATGTCAAACCCAGAGCTGTTGGACATGATCCACTTAAAGAAATCCCAATCCCTCTGAGCTACATGCTCTAGGGACCTAAACCTTGTCACCACAATAAACAGAACATGCCGGAGGGACAGATTCCTGTCCTAGAGACTTCCCATACTCTGGAATAAACTACCTATCTATATCAAACAAAGCTCCTCATTAGCACTCTTCTTGAAAAATCTTGATGATTGGATGGGAAATAGGAAATTCACCCCAGGGATCACTTCTGTGGCTCTGCTCTACAGTGGCACAGGAAAATATATTTCTTGGGTGGCAAAAGCCAGGGTGCCTTTTTGGCTGGGCTTGTATAGGCCCCAGGGTCGATAGCCTAGTACCTACCTATGAACCTATGTGTCCACAGGGAGTAGTAATATAATGATGGGAGACATGGCCTACAGTAGGGACATGTTTGGAACAACAGCCATATACAGTGCAACATCAGTGTATATACCTGTAGGACAATGGCAACTGTTGCAGAGTTACACTATGAGATAAGGTATTACAGTGGTCTACATTATGAGTTGGGACTAGGCTGTAAGATGTGGTGTTCAGTGTATGGGACACTACAAAGAAACACACATGTGTAGATCTTACTTGTCAAGCATCCGCAAAAAGGCTGAAGGTGGGGGGGGGTCAGCATGACAACCAGTGCATGGCAGCAGGGTTCCTAAGGATGTTAAGCATGTCTGTATCTGCACATAGTCAGGTTCAAAAACTGTGGCAGACATAACCCTACCCCCACAGCAATAGTGATGGCAGTGAGTGAACAGCAGGAGATCTGCATGTGAGTAGACCTTGCAATCATGCAGATTAGGCAGACATCTGTAGGGCAGACTGAACATACACTGGCAAATGCAGATGGCCCACGCTAGTATACCCCTTCCAGGAATAGTGACTGCTGTAGTACACATATCAATAGGTACAACAAACCATCATGATAAGGGTGTGCACACATATGCCCACACAGACTGTAAGCATCATGGTCATCATCCGCACACCTAACACATTCTGTAGACACTGCATGTGAAAGTACAGGACATATGTCACATACTGGGCCCATGTACTGTTAAGATATGCGGTGATGTGGTCCCATGGCAGATCAATGAAGGGTGTGTCATATCAATAAGGGTGTGTACACCCGCCATAGCCATGGTATGCTCTGATGGTTGTTAGTGTAATAGTATTGGATTGGTCATACATGGTCCACTGATTTTGAGAGCTGTAAATCAGCCATCAGGCATTTACAAATGAAATCTGTTCACATATCATCCCAGGTATGTGTTGCTGAAAAACATTGGGGCTGTAAGCATTAACGCTGACATAACTGACACAGTACTACACATTCAGCAATGGGTTGTAAACCTGTGAGGTGTGGTGCACAGTACATGTTAGTGTGCAGAACACGTGCACAGCAATACTGTGTACATTGGTGCAGTGGTATCCAGGGGAAGGGGCATCACCTAGTGACACAGCACATGCATCACACACATGTATACTGTTGCTAGCATGGATTGACTATAGCTGCAATGCATGCTGTTGTGTACCCTATGTTAGGCATGTTGACAGATGGGTAATAGGAGGACTGTGTGTACTATCATTGTGCAACCTCACCTGTATGTGTATGTGTGCATTCCTGTGGGTAGTTAGTTTGTCTGTAGGGTCATTCTGGTGAAGTGGATGGAATTAGATGCATGTAGGATGTGTGTGTGCATGTGTGTATGTTTGTGTGGGTGGCCATGTATGCACATGTGTGATTGTGGGGTTGTTCATACAGCAGTACCTCCCTTTGGGATCTTGCAGTACATGGGCATGGACTGCAACATTACACACCAGGAATACTTTTCATGTATGTAATCACAGGACAGCTGATAGTATAATAAGGTCTGTAGCATGGAACAGGCATTGAGAGGGAAGGTAGACACCAGGTATAACCTTAATATCGCATTAAGCAGAGAGGTGACAGACAACCCCTGTATGCAGCACTACAGATGCATTGGGGAGTTACTAGTCAACACCAGAGTATATCCATATATTGCAGTTGTCACATGACAGGCTGATTGAGCAGCATATCTGGCATGTATTGAACAATACATACACATGACACTCCACTGTATGATATTATGGAGTGAACATAGTAGCCCACACATATAGGGGCCATGCTGATAATGTCCAGACATACACAGGGTGAATACTGAATGACAGGAGTGAGGCCATCTAAAACCACTACACACAGGTCAGGCAGGTAATGTAGTAACAGGTCTTGTGTTGTGATCACTTGTCTAGGCATTTAGAGGACTGATATGTTAATGAGCGGTATCAATGAGTGTATGTTACCAAGTGTGATGAAGGATGGGGAACACATGGAAATATACGTGGGACTGCCTGTAAAGTCACGGACAGTTAGGTATTATGGAGGTGTGTGCGTGTGTGTTTGTGTATGTGTGTGTGTGTGTGTGTGTGTGTGTGTGTGTGTGTGTGTGTGTGTGTGTGTGTGTGTGTGTGTGTGTGTGTGTGTGTGTGTGTGTGTGTGTGTGTGTACTGTTATTCAATTATTCAATGCTGTACAGGTTTTAAAGTGTGTTTATTGTTTTCCCCACAGGTGGCGAGGTGGGTCAGGTCCCTCTTGCATGCAATCTGATATTGGTGTCCATACAGACAACGAAGATGATGATAGTACTGTTGAGGCACAGGTGGGGCTGTCAGGTGCTGAAACAGCGCCATCATTTGACATCCCCCTTTTAGCCACCCCAACTCTGCACACAGTTTCAGTGCCTATACATACCTCATCACTAGTGGCCATAGGGGAGGGACAGCTGGCATTTGGTGGCAGTGCACAGGTAAGTGTGGAAACTATGCCTACTGTGTCTGGTCATAGCACGCACAGCTGGATGTCTGGCAGAGCACCACATAGGCAGATGTACCCGGGTGTTCATGGTAGGGCCGCTGGTCATCATGCCCTAGCAGACACGACACAGCTGGACACCAGCAGGTGCATGTTTCAGGCTGTCATGGCAGAGCAGGCACGTATGGAATGTTACACCAGACAGGGCCTGAGGCTGCAGAGGTCTGCTCTCACATATGCAAGTGACAACCCCAGTGAAATGGCTGATGTCATCCGTGCGTTAACTGAGTTCATGGATAGATGGTCTGGTGAGATGATGGCCCTCATTGACCGTGGTCTGTCTGTGCTTGAACGTGTGGTGGGAGTGTGGTGATGGCCGCTTGGTAGTAGGCCAGCAATGCCAACATCTGGCAGTCAACGTGGATGTGCTAGGGCATCAAGGGTCTCCAGTAGTGGCAGTACCAGCCCTGGCACTGTCCATACCACACCACAGCAGTCCATGAGTGCGTTATCCTGGCCACTCCCAAAAGGGACCTGGTTCCAGCAGACATCTGTCATTGTCAAGTTTGAGTAGCACATCGAGGCCTGTACCTGGATATGCCCTTGAAAACCCTGGGAGGCACAGTCCATGTGTCCATGGCCGGAGGCAGTGAACTGCACACCCTGCCAGGTATGGTCTGTAGCTGTCCATAAACACCTGTGTAGGGCAGCCACATGGCAGAACTGTGTCATGCATACCCACACACTATATGAACACACCTAGGGCAAACCCATACCTACACACACCACATCACCATGCCCAGTTCACCTCATTACACCCTTCACCCACACAGATAGTGTCAAATGTATGGCCCAGCCTCGGTCTCTGGCAAACCAACAACACACCCTGTGCATATGATGATACCTGTGCCACATCACTGTCATCCATACCACTGATGCAGGGACAGGCTAATATGGTTCTGATGAACACGGCGACTGTACTACAGTGTACCACAGTACTGCAGTGTAACATGTTGTAAGGAGTAAAGTGTAATACATATATGTCAGGTAGTGTAGCCATCCAGCAATGATGCATTATAGCTGTTAGTAACACTGGTTGATTGTGGTCTCTATAATGATATCCATTTATGTTGTAGGTGTACATGTGTCAGAACGAGGATGGTCTGCAGTCATATTCCACAACTGGGTATGGCACTGTGGTGACACCATGGCTGTGACATACCTGGGGTACAGTTGAACACATGTCACAGGTTTGTATAACAGTTATTGCCTGTTCCACATGGACAGGTAACCCACTGGGAGGTGTATAATCTGCAACCTGATGTAGACCCATCCACATAAACGCACACTCTTACTTGTCAACACTGGGGCTAGACCCCTATCTAGGTATGCAGTGATACTGAAGTGTGTGGCTTTCATTGCACACACCACACAGCGTTTAGGGCGAGGTGTGTTCCAGGTTTCATGTTTCATGCGGAACATCCCCAGACATGTACAGTATGCTAATGGGTGATGTAATGGGGTGCATATGGAGAATACTTAGTGTGCCATACCTTCATATGCACATTAACAGACAAATAACAGGCAGACATATGTCCAAGAGATCTGGGCCTATCGCTGCTAACAAACTTCACCATGTGTCCAATGTGATACAGGTAGGCTGCACACAGCACATGCATAACTCGCCTGGATTCTAGTATCAGTTACCTGTATGGTTGATGGTGACAGTGATAATCATAACATGGTACATCGGATATATACCGGGTGTACCTTGGTGTAATGACAGTGTAGACAGCACCCACATCCTCCAGTGGATATTGTACTCCCTGAAACTCATGATGACACTCTGACATACCCACAATCACACATTGGCCACGACTGCAGTACAACCCATTGTATATCCCAACAGTGGTACTACAGGGGTATGCATCTAGTGTACATGCCACATGCATAGTAGGGTGTTGCACTGTCATGCCTCTCTTATGGACAGTAACAACACTATCTGTCCTATTGTGTGGCAATAGGTATTGTAATAGGAGAATGTGGCCTTGGAATGCTGCACCTGAAACATATACAGACATGCACACATACACACACTTGCCATAACACAATGGGGATCCCATGCCTATCAACCCATTTGTACAACACTGTTGTGCTGGTATTGCAAGGGTCATGTAGCCGATATGGAGAGGAGCTTAACAGGGTACATGTAATGTCCCATACAGCAGCAGCCACAACTGACTTGGACAATGGGTGTTGCTGTGGTTGTGAAGGCACTCATGGAATTCCCAAGTACAGATGTGCTAACATGCAGACTCTGCTATACTCAGTCATGCACATGTATGCATGTGTCAGTACTGGGGTCCATCACTGCAGGTGGTCATAGCTGTGTACCTAGCTATTGTCCAAGGAGAGATGGGTTGTGTAGGGGTTGTGTGTACAGTGGTATCCTGCCACCTGCCATGTGGCAGCAGGCAATCTATCGAAAGACACTACTGTGGTGACCCTCAGGGTGAGAGTGACATGCATCAGCTATCCCTCCTGGTGCCTCCTGCACATGGCCACTGAAGTGATCAAGTTGACATGCATGCAACATGCATTACAATATATGGTTAGTGTCTGTGATGGAGACCTGTACCCAAGAATGTTCTGTTGACTGTGGTAGTGTAGTGGAGGTACCCATGGCATGTGGTGCATACAGGGTGTGTCTCCAATATGTGCCAGTTCTTACACAGCCTGGCAGATATGTCAGTGTCAATCAAGCTTAGGATGCCTGTGCATATCCCAGCTGGATACCTGCCATCTGCACATCTGCACAGGGACTGACAGTCATCAGCATGGCAAGTAGCTATGCAGTAGGATTAATGTGTTGACAGACAGACGTTTGGCAACAATATTTATGCCATAACTACATGTCAGAAACCCTCACTAACTTGTGATGTACAGACGGTAGTCTACAGTTACATTCCACATGTCGGATCATTACCCAGTAGGGGTTATATACTGAGACACAGCTCACAAACCAGGGATATAACAAGAAGGTCTGAGAGTCCAGCTATGCCTGCAGGTGCGCCTGTTGTCAGTACTACATTTAGTATTCTACTCTTGCCTGGATAAGCACTGTCAACAGTAGTACCGCCATGATACACTACATGCCAGTGTGACAGCATGTATCCTGGGCTACTACCCCTGTATGTAACACATTCACATGGATAACAGTGGTGTACAGGCCTCATATATGTCTGTGTCCCACATATGACACTCACACCCCTTGCTACCGTAATGACAGCACATAGACACATGTATTGTACATGGCATTACATACACTTATTACAGATATCATTACCCTGCTATGTTATCAGACTGGGTGGTATGAACTGGTTACCAGGGCTAAGCCTTGCTTAGCAGGTATCAACATTGCTGCAATATAACAGTTAAGCTGATTTGCGCACTGGTAAGCAAAGCCTCCACTGTGTAAGCGCCCGTACATTTAACCGTAGCTTAGCACTGCTTAGCTTCACGCAAACCCACACAAACATGCTTAAAGCTGCTCAAAACTGCCTTAACCACTCTGTATCTGACAATATTTGTTCTGCCTAGCAACAAAATTAACAGCCCTTGCAGGTCTTGAACCCAGGACCCTGTATATTATAGTCACAACACTTAACCACTACACCATGGCCACTGTGAAGACAGTTGTTGTTTTCCAATATATGTGTCAATACACACATTGATTAGTATTGAACAATTGCCTTTACTTCCACAATTGTGTAGTACTTGTTATTAATATGACTGTTGCATCACATATGTCATTTTACCATAATGTACACATAGCAGATACATACGATGAGATACATCTGGGAGGGTATACACAACCATGAGATTTACACATGACAGGAACATGGATATATACGTATAATAGGGTTGATATATGTACACATGTATATTCATACATATGTCTGCATACACATCTGTATAGTGCAACATATATATGGCAATGTGTACATCTCTTCGTATGTATGTATATATATATATATATATATATATATATATATATAGCTATATATGTATGCATATCCTATGTGTACAGATATGCCTATTTATGTAGCTATATATGTAGGTATCCATAACTATATGTGCATTCATATCTATTCTGATATAACTATTACTGTCAATATATATGTAGATATCCATAAGTATATGTGCATATGAATTGCTATCTATATATGTGTAGACATATATTGCTGTGTATATGTATATATCTGAGTGTTTATATGTATATATAGATATGTACATATACATATTCATCTATGTATGTCGATATGTATATGTGTACACATCTATATAGCTATATGGATACTTATATATACATATATGTTCACCATATGTCTTGAACATGGAGTGGCGCCCTACCTCAGCCCCAATAGTCCCAACCTCTTAGTGCAAGGGGATGACAGGTATGTATTGCAGGTATATTTGTAGACTATTGCTACTGTGATAGGGGTTGTCTTTACAGACATGTTGTGTGTGGGAGGTCACATCTCCTTTTAACATGTGCAACATTGACTACTGACAGAATCTTAAGGACATCATAGTACCACTGCTAGCACAATAATGATCTTGTGGACTACAGCAGAGATATTGCCAATAAATGTGGACACTCTGACATACTCTGATCAGTCCAGAGGTATACGGAGAACCCCTTAGCGCAATATATGTGGACCAAGCCTGACAATGTGGTAGTTAACAGCCATGTAGATGGGTATATCATGTAAATACTGGTATACATTTGCCTCCATAGGTTATGCATTCACACACCCCTGTCTATCCTGACACATAACCACTGGTACAGAGGTGTCATGGCCACATACTACCCACTAGTTAGTGGCATACATATGTACAGCATCCCACTGCTTTGTCTGACATACATCACTGTTATGGTGGCCTGGCAGCAGTACATCTGGCAAGTATCTGGACATAACATCATACTGGGTAAGTGTGCTAAGCTGCTAGGCATGTAACAATGCACTGTGCAGGCTAGAGACAGACTGCCATAATACTGGCCTAAATTTCTTATGGGGGAATACACATGTACCTGCATATATAGCAGGCTCTACAGGCATGTCACAGCACAGAGTAACAGACACCTGTGTGAAAGTGCATAACCACAACCAATGTGAACACAGCCACAGCCACATATGGTAAGCTACTGTAATATTACAGTATATGGACTATCTGCTCAACACCATCCTCATATGTGCCTCTCACACACTAACCCTACATATACTGGGCCACTACACAGTGTGGTCCGATGACTGTCTGTGGTATGGGACATTTGTGTGTTTGGCCCTACAAACATGTAAGCCGATAGGTTAACATACAGTGGAGCAGCATGTTACATCAGATAGAACAGGACCAAGAACAATGACATCTACCACAGTTCGTACACAGGCCAAGGTACATATTCACAATACACACATTGTCAACAATCACCATATGTACACAGACCTCAGTACTGTACACACAACCACAGAATGCCCAGTTTATGTCCTCAAATATAACCCCTACTATACATAACATGCGTAGCAGTCTGATATCTCACTGGCTTGTTATCAGATATGATATCAATAAATTATGGTGTACAAAAAATATGAAATTCTTACTGCATGACATATATACAATGGTTGACAGAGTTGTGGCTGGAGGCACAAACACAGGGCCAGTATTAAAATTTTGCTGTGATAACTTCATACATTTACTGTTGTAACAGGGTTTTTGTGACATATATGCTATGAGGGATATGAAGTCAGTAACTCTCAGGGATGTCACCATGTACTGACTACAATCCTCACACTATGCTTCTGCAGTTCACAGATAGGTGCTCTGTGAGTAACACATGAAACGAAAGGCATACACACTGCCCAGTCTGCAGATAACCCTACTGATGGGGGCTTCCTCAGAAAAATAGCACTGTCATGACAGGTATTAAAACATGTAGACCAGCCATATCCACACACACCCTGTTAAACCAACATCACTCCAATTGCAGAATTGCAACACTTATAGTCTGTAGTCATGTTAGGCACATCCCCCTCCTGTGTGTTGGCCTGGTTCCACAGTTTATGCTGTTAGAGGTGAATCCCCAATATGTCTGTGATGCTGTTTGCCAAACACCAGATCTAGGTCCTGCTCACAGTGAATGAAAGGCCCAACACCAACATGATGTTCCTAGATATTGGAGTGTGTTTCCATGCAATTGGCTATGGGAATTTTACCACAGCTATTCCACATGCAATCAACTAGAGGAGGGCTGCAATTCATGCAGAGGCCTTCAACTGATCATGAACATCACTTACAAAACACATGCTGCTGCCTAAGCAAAGCAGGTGTAGTTCTCCACATCCACCAGAGAAGGAGTGAGAGAGGCAGACAGAGGCAAAGATAAGTCAGGGTGGGGGTGGGAGAGTAAAACCTAAGCACATTTGTGTCACACACCTACCAGTACAGGGTATCAACCCCCTGACTGACTATGTATTGATTTCACATGTCTACACAGTTATTGGATGCACCACATAGCTTACATATTGAGGAGCTCTCCAAACGTATATGTGATGGTAAGTGACATCTGCAACAGTGATATGGTAGTGATACTGTAGGTGTAGTACATGTAGCTGTCTGCATGGACAGGTGTCAGTGTCAACACAGCCATACTCTCTCAGGGGTTATCCGGAAGTTATATGGGCAAAGGGTATGTGGAGGTGTCTGACTTCAGACAGCATGCTTCAGTATGCCATTGGGGGTTGTAGTGAGTGTGAATTTGGTCAAAAGCATCATACACCACAAACACAAACACAGGGTGCCAGTACTGACATGCATGCGTGCATTGCTTCATGGGTGCATAATGGTTGACTGTGCCAGAATACTATACTAGGCTAGGTGAAGGGTATGCCTTGGCATCAGGCCACATGACAATGGTCTGCAGTGTGGCTCAGGGGTGTAGTGTCTGGATTGTCCACACAGGTGGGTATTGTATTCACCATCCAGTCACCATGGTAACAATTGTGTGTGGCCATTGCTGTTCGATGCTTGCCATGTCTGGGATGTGTACACATCGCACATACATGTACAGTGACATGTGGAACTGAACCTGTAGTGTCTGGCCCATGTTTTGTACACAGATTGTTATAATCAGATGTGCCTGTCCTGGCTTCATGTGTGGGGAACAGGTAATGGACAGCAGGTTGACCTTGCACCTACATTGATAGCATGGTACAGGTATTCCCTGGTGTCAGTTGCATCTGTCCATACAGGGCATGGGTATAAGGCATGGTATATCCTTTGTGGGTCACATTTGATGGCACCACAGGTGTTGCAGGTGTCCAGTGGGGAGCATAGTGAAGGCACACTGTCTGCATGTATGTGAGTATTTTACTGATGGACAGGTTGTCATGCCCTCTGTCATCTACTGCAGTCACACCATGGTTACTATCTGTGCAGGGTACTACCAACATAGCAGTTGTTGCCTAGGCAAGTGAGTTTGTGTATGAGACATGGGTTGAGAGTGTTCTCTATGTAATACAAGGGTTGATAACATTGTTCGCCAGGCCTTGATGTCACATGTAGGAGTATGGATTCACACCCCAGCTTCTTGGATACTTCACATCTGTTATCCTTGTAAGGTGGACATTTTGGCATATAATAGGGTCACCATATAAGAAATTTGCAAAACCCACTCCACAATGAGTCCAGTTATCACACCTTCACAGCCACATCCACACAGGACACGAATGACAAACATAAACACACACACCTGCCATGTCTGGGATTAGACTTCTGACCTAACTAGTTTATTATACTATAGCATTACACAGTTATAGGACACGCCACAGAGATTACTGGAGTGCTCTTTCCCCACAGGTGTATTTCACAGTAAATGACATCAGCAGGCTGGACAAAGTAGGGCATTTGAATTGTAGTGAGTGTGACTAGCTTAAAAAGTATTTCTCCCTACACAAACATAGAAACACACACACACACATCCACACTAGCCACTTGTGGGAATAGAACCCCTACCAATGTACTATACCACACTACAGCATTACTCTGGTATAGGACGTGCCATGGAGATTACTGGTGTATTCCTTCCCTAAAGGTGTATTTCACAGTGAATGACATCAGCAGGCTTGCCAAAGTAGGGCTTTTGAATTGTAGTGAGTGTGACTAACCTAAAAAGCATTGCTCCCTACACAGACACACACACAAAGATGCCATGTTTGTGATTAGAACTCCTACCTATCTAGTTTATCACACTACAGCATTATGCAGTTATAGGACATGCCACAGAAATTAGTGAGCTGCAGTTTTCCCAAAGGTGCATTTCTCAATGAATGACATCAGCAGCCTTGCCACAGTAGGGCATTTGAATTGTAGTGAGTGTGACTAGCCTAAAAAGCATTGCTCCCTACACAGAGAAACACATGCACACAAACACACAGTTACTATGTCTGGGATTAGAACTCCTACCGAACTAGTTTATTACACTATTGGATTGGGGGGCAGACCTGACACTTGTACACATTTGCTATGACTGTACTGGTATGTAAGGTTCTCCATTTCATTCTGTTTTCTAACCTATCATGCTGACTAGAGGCATAGCAGTGTACTACAGGTCTTAGGTTTGATTGACCTACACATCATTTTCTGACTTCATACCCTTCAGAACTAACATCTCACTGCCTGACCTGATGTAGTCTGTCTGTGTAGGCCTGGGGGGGGGGGTACCCATAGGAATTATTCAGAGGCCTTAGAACAGCCTTTGTTTGTGTTTGTCTACACCTGTCCTGCTGGCTGAGACTGTTGCTGGGTATGTGAACCTCCCTGCTGGCATGTGTGTGTCATATGGACACACATGTGGCCCAGCACATGTCATGCAGTGGTTTTGTCACCATGTGTATTACTGGCTACTATGGTGACACCAGTATTTGTTAAATATCTCATGCTGCCTCCATAGATGTCTACTATCTGCTGGCATCACATTCAGCCGCCCAATTCCCTTGCATGCTCACATCCATACCATAGATACACATAACAACACATACTACTCCACTCAGCAATTGGTAAGGAGAGTGACTTACCTTGTGGGTGTGCCAGTATTGAGGATGGTGCTGGGGGCTGCCTATGTTGGATGCACATAGTACACTCCCTATACATAGATGAGCATAGGTAGTGTCATGTTTGGCATCCCTTTTACTGTTTGTGCGAGTCAGAGAGAAGTGTCATTCCCTGGGTCCCTACTGTGTCAGTATATAGGTTCATAGGTTCATAGGTTCATACTAGGCTATCTGCCCGAGGGCATTTACAAGCCTAGCCCATCGTTTTGTGGCTTACGCCACCCCTTTAGTATGGGGAACTATACCCATTATTTTGCTGTGCCTCTGTCGAGCAGTGACACTGAGGTAATCCCTGGGGTATATCTGCGATCTCCCATCCATTGGTCAAGATTTCTCTTGAACAAGGCCAGCGAGGTGCTCTGCCTCACATGTACCGGGATTTTGTTCCACAGCATAGGGAGTCTTTGGGTGATGAATCTATCCCTCCAGCACATCCTATTAATAGCCGTGTCGAGGTTTAAGTCTCCCGCCCTTGTGGCTCTGATGGATCTAGATTTTTGAGGTGAAGCATATTCATCAAATCTGGGTTTGACATGGCCTTGTATGTTAGGCAAAGGTCACCTCTGAGCAAGCGGTAAGCGACTGAATAGAGCTGGAGTTCTTTCAGTCGGGCAGCATAGGACAGATTTTTGAGACCCTTTATCCTTTTGGTGAGGAACTTTGTGGCCTCTCCAGCTGCTGCAAGTGTCGGGTCAGATACATCCCGAATGGGGCATTGTACTCAATCATTGGTCTGATGAGTGATGAGTAAAGGGAGACTATGACCTCCCTTGATCTAGATGAGAATCCCTTCATGATAAGGTGGGCAATGTAGAAGGTCTTCCTAACTACTTTAGCTACATGGGTGTCGAATGACAGACTACTATCAACCTGGGTCCCCAGGTCCCTGATAACTTCTTCTGTGCTCAGTGGATTGCCACCTATTTGGTAGCTAGGGGTAACCTTGTTTTTCCCAAAGGGTATGACTATGCATTTTTTGGCATTTTTGCATTGCCTCTTTGCCAAGGCTAGGGCATACTGGGCATGCCTCCATCTGCCTACTGGGGCAGGCTCAGGTTATTCCTCCTCTGAGTCACTCTGTGCCTGTGAAGGTCTTGGCATTGGTTTGGCCTGTGTGGCTCTGCCCCATGCTGTTCCTGCCGCAGCTGTTTTCACAGGATCATATTGTGTAGCATGGCACATACGATAACAATTTGGGTACATGTAGCTTGTGAGTACTGCAAGGCTCCCCCAGATGTGTCCAGGTACTGGAACCATGAATTGAGCATCCCAAACACACGCTCTCTTATGATTCTGGTCTGTGAGTGTGCCACATTATGGAGCTCTTTTTCATGTGTGTGTGCATTTCTGATGGGTGGCATCAGCCATGGCTCCAGTGCATAACCAGCATTCCCCACTAGGTGACCATAAGGGATGTCCCAATTGACATATCTCTGGTACAGCTGTGTCAGATGCCAGATGTGGGAATTGTGATCGCTTCTAGGGCAGCCAGCACACACATTCATTATAATGCCCTGGGCATCGCAGATGACCTGGTAGTTGATGGAGGGGAAGCCCTTGCAGTTGATGTAGACTCTACCCTGCTCACCAGGTGGTGCTTTGATGCATATGTGCATGCAGTCTATACACTCACTACCTCAGGGTATTCTGCTATTTGGTGTAAGAGATGCATATTGCTGGCCAACGCCTCATGTGTGTTGAGGAAATATACGTGCTCACCGGCATGTGCTGACATGGCATCCAGGAACTGGTGGAATACCCTGGATGCTGATGTCTGTGAGATCCCCATGATATCCCCAGTTGAGCTTTGAGAGGTGCCTGTGGCTAGTATTCCTAGGCCTACACATACCTTAGTATCCACTGGGATGCTTTCCCCTCTGTTAGTTCTGTGTGTCAGGTGTTTGCTGGCACAGCTCATCAATTTGCTGTAGGAGGTCCCTATACACTCTATAGTACTCCACTATCTCCGGCTCATGTAGCCCCTGGTAGGTTACACTTGGTCTGTACACCCTTCTCTGTCTCCTCACTGTGCATTGGTTGACAGCATTCTCATCCTCACCACCCTCAGCCTCTTCCATATGTTGATGTCTGATAGCTGCTACAGCCCCTATCATTTTGTTGCTTTTGTTTGTTAAAAGTTCTCTGCTTGTATACACCAGTGGTGTAGAGTATGTGGGAAAAAACAGAGGTAAAGATGTTTGCATAGTTTATAGTAGTGTTCTAGGCTGGGCTGGTTTGCTGCCTGTGTAATTGGCTGATTCTGATACATTTCACCTGCCAGCTATGCTAGTTCTCCTAGATTACCTTCCTACTGCTGTTTTCCCTTCCCATTGCCTTCCTGTTTAAGCCTGGGGGCATGCCGCACAAACACAGTGCTCAAATGTGCACAGAGCTGCTAGTTCCTGGTTTATTTATTTTTTTTCTTTAAAACCTGGTGCACGGTGTGCACACCCACTAAGGCAATGTAAGGAGTACTAGGCAGTCTCAGACACCCCCCCCTTGCTTAGCTCTGCTGAGCTAAGAGCAAACCCGAGCCACAGGGCTTCAATAAGCTTACAGTATGGCTGACAGCCCCCTATGATGTCAGCTAACTCCTAGTCTTGCACCAAGCTATTCCTGCTCTTACACTGTTGGGTGCTGACTTGCATGCAGGAGAAATCTGGGATTCAGTATCATTCCCTCATTTGCATAGGATTGCCTGCTGATGCATAGTTACAGGTCCCACACTGAGCCTCCCCCCTTAGCAACCACTATTCATTAGCCATGTTGTCTTCTGCCTGCCATTGAGTATAATGACAAAATAGTGATTTTGGTTAAAATGCTTATTTTAGGTTTTTTTCTTAGTTTTCGCCTGATCCCGTTTGCGCGCAAATACCTTACACTTAAACAGCCGAGATCGGCTAAAAAAAAATAAAAGTTGATTTTCTTGTTTTTGCAACTGTGTTTCATGCCAATGGCCTTATACTTGGCCATTGGCATGCTTTCTACATAATATCTACCCTTTATTTGGAGCTGTCATGGCTCCATTTTGTAGTTTGCAAAAATGTATTCCATTCCTGGCAGAGGAACATTCCAGCAGATTACATTAGTCCTGCATGGCCATCTTCCAGCTTCCTGGTTCGCAAATTCACCTCATTTGCATGGATTTCTCCTGCAAATGGGGTAATTTGCATACAGGGGCTGAGTCCATGCAGGACTAGTGCAGGAGCGCTCGTGCACATCCCTACAGCTTATTCCTGGATCACATTGCAGACATATTGCTTGCTGGAGCTCCTGCACTAGTCCTGCACACCGTGCATGGCTTGCTGAATCCGGGGGTAAGTTTTTAAATGGCATAGCAATCTAATATTACTGCTTTAGTAATTGATCTTATCCTGTATCTCTCAAAAAAAAAAAAAAATAAATAAATAAAATTACTCAAGTCCCATAAGGACACAGCATGAAATTTTCAGTGTTCAGATTATCACATTCGCCGTGATTGTTTCTTGTGTGTATATGTAGCAACAGTTTCAAATGAATATTTCCGATTACAATATACAGATGAGCAAGTCACTAGCATTTTATCCAGGGCCAAGTCTGAGGTGTGACTAAAACTACCTGCAAGATCAAATGCTGAGCAATGTGCCCTGCTGACTGTTATTTGTTTAAAAATTAAATAAATCCAAAGAGTGCCATACTAACATTTATTTCAAAAAAGTTAAAAATATATGTATTTTAAGTTTTTTCAGCCTCATATTTAAAAATAAACAGTGCTAACATCAAACACCTTCTATTTTAGGTTCACAAGATCTTACGCTTCTTTTCACTTCCAAGCTGAGGTACTGTAGGCAAAGGTATATTAGTTGTGCAGATAGAATATGGGCTATCTCTGATAGTTGCTGTCTGTAAAAAAAATGCATCACCTATAAATACTCTGACACTTGATAGCCAGCTATCCAAAATACGATTAATGCTGCCTCTCCATTCAAAGCTAACTGGCTTGCCCATAAAACAACAAGCTTGCTTCTTGCTAAGATCCCTAATATTTAACCTCGTTCATCCTGATATCCAGCTCTCAACTAAACTCTAACCTGTTACACCCAACTATCCATGAAATGGTCAGCTCTGCAAACACCCATATCGTGCAAACTTTTATAGAATAGAACTGATGCTAGATGCTAGCCATAGTTTGTGACATATAAAGTAAAACCTCCATTTCTTGTGCTGCTTTCCTCATAGCAATACATTTTCAGTGCTGGTGCTTAACTAACATGTTTATGCTATGAGTATACTTAATCAGAACTTCCTTGGCATGTATTATCTCTGCTGCAATATGTTCTTCTTAACTCACCCACTTATCACTGCTTTCATTTCCCCTTTTAGATTTTTTCTCTTCTTATCTATTCATTTGATATTTAAAATCATGACAAATGCTCTTATATGCTCAGTACCCACTGCTTTGAGTTGACTTACTGTGAGTGGATGGGAGTTGTCTTCATGTAATATTCAGTGGCAGGTAAGCAGAAAGCTGAATCAAGTCAGCTGTTTAAATTATGCCCTAGTATAACCTTTTTACATCATACTACACAAACATGGATTGCATCTGTCAGACCTGCAAATGGACATACAAAATGCTGCACCCAAAGAATGGCAAAATACTTAGCAAAACACTATTAATGAAAACAAATAATATGCAACAAAACCAGAAAATGGAGAAAAGAAATCCATTGTTGCAAGTAGGTATATGTCCCCTGACCAAACTATAAATTAATTATGAGGTCATTATACTTCAAGGAATGAAAGAGAGTTCAGCAGTTCTCAGACAATAAACTTCGGCTCTCCAACACTGACAATCTTTGAAGTGAGTATATTAACAAGAAGACAAGTTAATATTATTCATAGCAAGATCCAGCAGTGATATTCACAGACAGACTTCTGTGAAACAAAAATTAAATTGTATGCAGACAAACCCTAAAATAAGACAGTCTTAAAAATAAAACACTGGTGTTAGTATCACAAATCTATTCTTCATGAAAATAGAATATATTACATTTTAGAAGGTAACTTTATTACAAACTAAAAGTGAGGGATAATAGTACAAAGAGATTTTGACACAAATCTGCATATTATATTTAAAACAGAGCAGTACAGACATATCACAGTAAATTATTTGATAAGAATTTGCAGGATGGGATAATGGAGCTGCAGCGATATTCTAGAAAACATTTCAAATGTATATATTTTATTACACAGTAAGAGCAGTATATGAAAATTCCAATTAAATGATTTTAATTGTTTCTGCTTGAAATATGGTACTATGCTTTTTGTTTCTAGATGAACAGTTTGCACTATCCTAAGTGAAACTGCTTAGATTTCAAAATATGCTTTGCTTAATTAGATGTATATTAATAAAAGTGATTTCTTCTTGCACAAAATTACATTTTAATGTTCATGACATTAATGCTTAATGAAGACCAACATATTTATAATACCAGGAAACCCTTTCAGTAGTATTTAAGATTTGTGAGGTACATCTTCTTTGTTTGAGGTTAGTTATTAAATAATAATGCCAGTGCAGATTTCCTAATATTCTTCTAACTCAATGGAGCAAAGAAAAGTAATTTGGCAAGCATTATTTATATATAGTAATTAGTAAAATGCATTTACATTAGATTAAAAAAAAAACTCATTAGCTTTTTTTTCTTTTAATTTATTTGTTATCCAAATAAACTCACTGCCTTTTTCAGGGGCAAACTAGGAGTACTGTCCTGTTATGAGTATTACTCTGAGTAAGAAAGGGGGGGGGGTATCAAACCCTGCACCCAAGACTACCAGAAGAATATCAGTTAACAGCTTAGAGCATTACGTGTCTGTGCTGACTCAGTACGCTAGCTGATTGAGAAGTTTTTTTTTTACTGATTGGGAAGTTTCTTTTTTATTAAATAAAGTTTGCTACACTATGCATCTAAAAAGCAAACTGAAACATTTATTGGTCCATACTAAGAATGAGTTGCACAGTTAGAAGCAGCAACATTTTTCAGGCCATTGTGGAAAAATAGAGCAGTAACTTGATGCCTAAACTACAGGTTTGAAGAACAGCAAGGTTAGCTATTACATGACTATACAGAGGCTATTCATAAGCAATTTGCTGGGGTGGTCTAGCTGCTGTCTTATGTTCTAATTTGGATTTATTACTCTGCGGCTGGTCTTTTGATTCCTCTTCTTTTGTTTTTATGTCTGGCTATTCATAAGCAATAGAAAAACAGGAGTGCCTTGTTCACATTTTTAATACACAAATAACGTAACAGCAATATGGCAGGGGTGGCAGGGAAGCTAGGTAGCTAAATGTTGGACCAGTTCAATTGACAGATGGTTTCATAGACTCATAGAATATGTAAGGCAACTGAGCCATTTGGCCATTTATGCCTTGTCAGTATAATCCCATAGACCTCACCTCCGTTTCCATTTCCTGATAGGTCAGTCATACCTAGTGTGAATTTATGAATACCCATTCAATTGTATAATTCCTTCTTAAAAGAAGATAGTGTGTCATGTTGTTTGATCTGGAGAAGATGTTTGTTTCAGAGGAAGGATAGCCTGCTAAAGCAGGTTCAGATCTCTGGTTGTAGTATTCAGAGGACTCTTTGATTTATGGAGAAATAAAGAGGTCTTGGACTGCTGAATCCCTAATAGCCCAGGTGGCAAGGCACAGAATACCTCTTAGAAGTGCATACAGCAGCAACTAAAGGGACAAGGCTTCTGGACTCACATGATATTAAATTAGCAAGATCAATGCAGAATAAAGATTTCATTGGACCTAAATAAAATAATTTCTGTGATCATGTGTGCCAGATAGAAGGATTTCCTGACCAGTGTTGCAACATGATGATCAAAGGAGAGGGAGCTATTTGCCTTTGTTTCAAGGTCCCTCCCATCATTTTGGAGTGGGGTGTTTTCTATACTATAAGGTGGGTAGAGGATTTGCTTATGAAATGCAGCAATATTGCATTTTTTACCATTTAGTTTTAGCCCATTTTCAGCTTACCAGCTACTAACGTATAAGTTTACTTAGTAGCTTCTGCATATCAGAAGGGGTATTAAGTATAACACCCAATTTACAGTCAATAGCAGACTAAGTTAATCCGAGTTTCTGATTTTTGATTTATAGATTAAAGAAGCGTTTGCCGAAGTCTCAGCACAGAACTTTGTGGTACATGTTGGTTACTTTTCTGCTCTCTCAGAGAGTGCCTGCCACACTGTTGGTTCTGTTCCTCAGACTATTAGCTGTCATCTAACTACATACCTTTTGTGATCATGTGTGCCAGATAGGGGTTGATATGGACAGTATATAGCTTTTTGATATCATTGACATCCAGTATAATAACAAATGCTTTGTTGTGTACTATATATGTTGCACTAACTACTTTTCATAATCTGCATTGCCCTCTCACAAAAAATTACCAGACTTATTAGACATACCCTTAGCAAAGTCAAACTACTGTGGGTCAATCCATATAAGTATTTATATATCATAGTTTATCTTCTTGTATGACCTTTTCCATGACCTTGCAGATAAAGCTTGTCAGACTGATGAGTCCATAATTTCCAGAAATTGTGCGGCCACCCTTGTGGGGAGACATCACAACTCCTGCACACCAAACCTTGAGTTCAAAGTCAGTAGATAAGGTTGCGCTGAGTAGCTGTAGGAGCCGGCCCATCATCACGTTTAGTGATGTTGAGTAGGCAGCCTGGTATGTTATCAGGCCTCATAAGGGATTAAGTTTTGTTTTGGCATGTACATTTAACAAGTGTTCCTTGGTGATTATAGGGGGTTTAGATTCCTAGGTATAATGTGGGTGTGGTATAAATGTTTCTGGTGTGAAGTTAGCAGTGGATTTATTTGTCTGTAAAGTTGTGATATACACCGGCTCTAAGTAGGTACTACCATTTTGATTCTGTTCAGAGGAATATTAGGTGCTATTTTGTAACTTCCTGATAACAATAGAAAAAGGATTTTGCCATTATCCTTAGCTTCAGTTGCTAGCCTAAATCCATTGGATGGTTTAGCTTTCGTGAAGTCAGAAGTTGTTATACTGGTTAAAGTTTTACCTTCCAGAACCAAAGTGCCGGGTTTGATTCTCAAATGGGGTAATGAGCTAGGTGTAAAATAGTCTACAAGGGCAGTTTGCCTAGTAATATTCAATGAACCTATGACAGTGTTTTCAGTATCTTGGATAACCTTTTGATTTTTACCTAGATTTGTATGTCTTTAGCTTTGTTATATATTCTAACAAGTTTTTTTTTTTCTCTTATTGTATTGTTTATTTATGCATGAGGACCATAAGACTGAATTTTACTTTTCTTTTCCTTGTTGCTTAAATTTGGGAGGGACTGACAGGTTTAGACATGTTTCTAGGTAAAAATCAGATTTGTTTGTATAAATACTAGTTGTACCTACATTATCAGGGTTACAATTATATCTGAACTTTGAGAGTTCATCATAGAATTGTAGAAATTCTGTACATTTGAAGTCATTGAATATTGTGATATTTGCCTCAGCTAGCTTAGGGATTTTGAAAGAGAAGGTAACCGATTTATAGTCAGACTTGACTGTGAAAGAGTATACCAGTGGGATAGTTCATATAGCTGCCACATTTGTAAGAACCAGGTCAAAAACTTTTTGACTTCCACTGGGTTTGCAGTTTATTTAATCCAGTGAATTCTTGTTAGTGAAATCACAGAATTTTTAGTTGTAGTTTATATATCAGGTGTAGGTCTCCCAGTTTATTGACAGATAGTTGTAGTCTACTGGGATGATGACCTTTTTATGTATATGAAGTTTATCTGGTGTATTTAAGAACTGAAAATGGTTGTGGAGGGGGGGCATCAAAGTGACCTTGTAACATACTACGATCTGATAGTTGGTTTTATTTAGAGTGAGTTTAATGTCGATAAGTTTAGTTAGTGGGTCTCTCGGAATCTTAAAGTAATGTGATCATTACCAAATATGGACACTCCACCACAGTTTTTCTTGGGTCTAAATGCATGGTATGCACAAAGCTCTGGTAAAGAAGGGATGCTTATTGCACTGTTAATTTAATAATAATATACACATAAACATGCTTTAAATGCAGGAGGCTGCAACATCAGACAATCTATTATTCATATTCCTAAAACTGAGCTGCAGCAGTGATATTTTCTGCTGCTTTGTATGCTATATGTTTTACGCTGGAAGATCCAATAACTAGACTCTACCAAAAACGGACATTATGGAGAAAGCAAATGCTTCTGTTAGTTTCTGCATGTCTTGAAATAAGAGGTGCAAGCAATCCTTGGTAAAGCAAGTACAACTGTGCAGCAATTCTTTCAATTTGTTTGTTTGTTTGTGTCTTTCGGCTTTTCCCGATTAGGGGTCACCACAGCGGAACTCCGGTCCGCTAATGATTGGCAGTAGATTTTTACATGCTGGCTTGCCGGGCCTAACACACAACATTCAACAAAGGAACGCCCATTCACGCATGTTGCCACACAGAAGACACTCTAACTGAGAATCGAACGAGCAATGTCTAACTGTGAGGCGACAACGCTACCGCAGCACCACCACCGCTGAAATATATTGGATCCCCCTCAAATGACACCATTTACTAAGCCAATTTTCAAAATCCATCATCTTTTCCTTGCACCTCAGCATCATTCTTGGCTAAGGTAGGATTATGATGAATACTTGAGACACGCCTAGAGAGCTTGGAAATGTCTCTCTGCATTTTCTTTAGGGTTTTGTGTGCCAGGTCATTTACAGCAACATGGACCACAACCATGCTATAATTATATGTGTTCATCATAAGACCCTTGAGAGCCTTTAAGATGTTAGAGATCCTCCTACGAAAAAGTCAGCTCAGCATCATTTCCTTTTGTCCAACCATGTGAAGACAGAATAAGTACGTCTTACTATGGAGTCATCAATCAGCAGTACATTACTGTTATTGGAGGGTTTAAGTGTACTAGGCTTGAGACAATCTTTTTCCTAGTGACTCTCAATTCCATCTCAGAGTCTGCTTGCCCACCTTACTAATACTTGATAATACCTGATAACCCTAACACTAAACCTGCCTATGCCTGTTACCGCAACCCTACACTTGACCTTAGAAAAACCCTTCTCATAACTCTACCCTTGTTCTGACAAAGTATGGCTGGAGTAAATTGTAAGGTTAACAGATGGGAAGAGGGCAGTTTGTGCATCTTTTGGTCTTTTAAGTTTTGATGGTTTAAATAATTAGTGCTTTGCAATTCGTCTAATCAAGTTATGCACTAATTTTACATGGTCTGGCAAGTTGCTATCTACTTTTCTGATTTAAAGGTGCTGTACTAATCATAAGTAATTATAAAACCAGCTAACATTTCTTGAAAAGTAAAGGCACTTTTAACATAACATGAGGCACAGTGGCTTAATTTCTTAAAAATGAATATTTACTTATCTTATTTGCACTGCTGATGAAAATGTCTGATCCAACTTTTTTTTAAGTTTCTTAGGTTCATAGGTGTGTACTAGGCTAATAGGCCTTGAGCCTTTACAAGCCCATCCCATAGGATTACCCTGGCATCATGCCACCTGACCTTAGTTCCCAATGCCTCTGTCGAGTAGAGCCACTGGAGTGATCCCCAGGGTGAATTTTCTATTTCCCATCCACTCATCAAGATTTCTCTTGAAGAGGGCCAGTGAGGTGTTCTGCTTGACATGTATGGGAAGTCTATTCCATAGCATGGGCAGCCTCTGGGTTATGAGTCTGTACCTCCAGCTTGTTCTGTTGATTGTGGTAATGAGGTTGAGGTCTCTGGAGCATGTGGTGTGGAGGGATTGGGATTTCTCTAGATGTAGCATTTATAACAGAGCTGTTATTGTCTTTGTTTTTCCTACCTGTGTGTTGATATGCAATGCATATTTGTTTAGAATTGTATTATGTATTATATTTGATAACATTTATAATTTCTTGCCATTTAGCCTCTGATATTTGTTTTATGTGAATTCATGATGCACTGGGGATTGGTATACTTACAGATAAAATGTTAAGTGTCCCAGGCAGGTATGCCACACTTGCTTTGCAGAATAGAAGTAATTTCTAACATACATGTGATGAAACTAGACTCACTAAACTCACAAGTAGTTCAAGTACCTATTTTTTTTTTGGGGGGGGGCAGCCTATTCTTACCCCCCCCCATGTGCAAGCTACTCTGCTCCATGCACAACAGCTTAGTACAATAACCTATGCATTCATTTAGCAAGCCACACGTGGATCAATGCACCAGTCTTTTACTCATCTGCACTCTGCAAAGTGTGTCACTCTCAGCAGGGCTTTGAGCCCACAGAGTACAAGTTGCCACAACCTTTAAGAAGCAGCCATGTGCCCTCGGCATATCATCTTCATGTATACTAATCACTTAGAATTCTAGCAATGTTATTTTTGGTACTTCTAGCAAATTACATAATTCACCTTGAATCTTTATTTTTTACTTAACTCAGAATTGTTACAAGTGTAAGACTGTTCAAGTGCAGAGGTAAACTTACTGTTGTTTCAAAAGACGGACAGTTCAGAGTAATAATGAAATACTCTAAGCAACATCTAGTACACAGCATCTTATAGGTCTTCAGAAACAAATGTTTATATGAAACTGCAGACTCATGGGAATTGTACTTTAGAGATCAAATCTAGTCTATGTCTGAACTATGCAAACTATGCAAAACCTGTAAACTAACTGCAATGCAATTTATACTTTGTACCCTGTTTAAGAAAACAGGGAAGCCATTTAACTGTCATGATGGTAATTTTAAAATGCACACAAAGGCACACCAGTATGAAATTAATAGACTTCATTTTCTAAGCATGATGCACAAACAGAAAATAATTTTACTTTGGAATTTACCTTGAAAAATACCTATGGGATCAATGCTTATTGTTGAATGCTAGCCACTGCGAAATTGTTTTGCACATTATGAAACTAGCTCTGTGTATATATGTCAGAGCTCTATGACATTTTACTTATGTTTTATATTATAATGTACTTTTTAAGTAGTTTGCTATTCTACAGGGCATCATACCAGAATGAAATAAAATAAAATAGAAGTACATTTCTAATTTATCCTTACATGCTTTTAAACAGCCTTGGAAATTTTATATAATCTTATAGGTTTAACAATCTCATGAGAAGCACTGTGATAAAAGAACTGCTATAAACTTAACTTCCCCATGGAAAAATGCACACAAAAAAATTGTCATCCTAATTGTTTAAATTAAAACAATTGTGCAGATGACAGACTGCTCTTGAATGATGCTGATCTATTTTGATTATTATACAAAACATGTGCAGCAGATGTTCAGAACATCTGGGACTTGATCAAATTTGTTTTTCACAAATCAGTTGTTGATTTGCCCAAATGAAATATGCCTCTTGAGATTCCAGTTATCATTAATGTGACACTTCCTTATTTTACTGCAGTGCTAACTTGAATATGTTTGGGAACATACTATAAACATTACTTTGAAGTAATCATAATTATTTTAACACAGAATGACTTTCACATTTTTTATTCTTGAGAACTAGTGCTATAACATAGAAAATAGATTATTTTTTAAACACAAACCACAAGTCTTCATAATATCGGTTTTCATATACGACATAACAGCTGAACTATACCATAGGTTCGTGTTCCTTGAAGATTAGGAATTCAATGGGTTAGCACATTTTGGATGTATTTTTTTCATACTAAACCAGTCCTATACAGCATGCTTCTCATTTATTCTTTGTGTAAGTTAATCAGTTAGCTGTCATTAGAATACATTTGGAAGAGCAATGTTAAAAGTCTTCGCCTTTGAATGTGAAGCCACATTGATGCTGTTTGTCCTGGCTAGCCTCTTGTTTTGAAATTGCAGTTTAAAAATGTTGTTGATTATTTTGTCCACCATCTGGGGTGTTATTAAGACTTCCAGAAAAATATGAAACATTCCACTTTAATGACATCGTCACTGTGGGGCCAGAGGCAGAGATTGCCACAGCTATAAGAGTGGTGAGCCAAACAATGGGATTTATGACTGCAGGGGAGGAGCTTTTGTGATGTATGATATTTCCTATTGGTCCATGGGCTGCAGGAGGATGGTATCAGCAATGATTGGTCAATATGTTGCTGTGGATATTGATGATCTCTAGATTGCTGGAGTAAAGCTGTTTTCATACTTGGCTGTCAGTGGCTACGTTACCACTAACAGCAAAGAAATGAGTGTAACCAGTGGGAAAATTAACTTCATACTTTGATCTTATTGGAAGTAGTTTCTCTAGATGCATGCTAGCAAAGATATCTCCATTAACAAGATGAAATCATAAAATATGGCAGATTTTGCTTACATCATTTTTAATGATATAGTCTGGATTAATAGTCTCTCAGTGAATGTATAGATGTTTAATTGTATACTACTTCTGACTCTCCCTGAATATTTGTTCAACTTAGTCTCAGAGCCATTAATATTTGTTCAACTTAGTCTCTGAGCAATAAAATGGCAGGCAAAACCTTTTTTGACTTGCTATTGAAGTGCGTGTGTGTGTGCGTGTGTGTGTGTGTGTGTGTGTGTGTGTGTGTGTGTGTGTGCACGCGCACGTGTGCATGTGTGTATGTGTGTGTGTGTGTGTGTATGTGTGTGTGTGCGTGCACGTGTGTTCATATGCATGTGCATGTATGGGCAGGGTTAGGTTACTAAGGTGGAGCAGAGAAGAGCTCATAACATATGCAAAACCTCTTGCAGTTACCTTTTATTGTACACAGTTGTAATAACATATATCCTGAAAGGAATTAACATGTAGTATCAGTCAAAATTTGTCATGTCAGTGCTCAAGCATAATCTGTTAGTAGGTGCTGTGCATAGTTAGCTAAATTGTATGAAATTGTCCTGTTACTGACCACCTTAAACAAACTTACATTTCTGGAGTTTAATATCACTTCTGGTGAGAGAAGGAGCAAAGGGACATTGATTTCCTAGCTGAGTGTAGTTGTGGTGAGATCAGCATTATTAGCAAACCTGATTCTTGCTTTTCACTAATAAATGCTAGATTATCAAACATCTAGCCTAACAGTGCATACACCAATGCACTGTACAAACACATACATAAATGCATGGAAATAGCCATATCCAAAATAACCAAGATGCTCTCCTCCAAAAAAAGGAAGCCAATCTAGAAGTCCACTGCCATTAATAAACTCTACAAAAGAAGGAAGAAACTGTTGCAGAAAAAGGTGAAGGCCCAGGACTGGAAAAACTCCCTTATTAGCCTCAACAAAAAGTTGAGATCCCTCATCAAAACATCTAAAGCCAGCTATGAAGGCAGAATTGCAGCAGACACTAAAAGCAACAACAAAGCCTTATATAGTTATATCAAAAATCTCCATGGCAATACCCAGGTTTGCTCCGAGTTACTGCACAATGGTACCTCCTGTACTGAGTCAACAGATATTGCCAACATGCTGGCCGACAGATTTAGTGCCAACTTTACCCCTCTCTCCCCCCCCAAACAATCACAATACTGGAGGAATGCCAGGTTCCCAACATTACTGCAGCACAGGTTAAAGCTGCATTGTCCAAGGCCAAGAATACAGCTTCCATGAGACCCAACAATATCCATGGATGTGTTCTACATGAACTACAAAGTGAACTGGCACCACATCTGTGTGCCCTGTTCAATCACAGCCTCACCTGAGGCTTTGTCCCTACTGAATGGCGCACTGCTACAGTCATCCCTCTTCATAAAGGGGGAGTGACTACAGACCCTGGGAATTATTGCCTCGTTAGCCTGACAAGTCTGATATGTAAGGCTGTGGAGTGCATCATCATGGAACTAATTAACAAGGATGTAGGGAACCTCCAAACTCTAGATCCCACACAATATGGTTTTGTGAAAGGTAGATCCTGCCTGCTCAACCTGTTTGACTTTTTGAGTCAGTCACCAGAGCTGTTGATGAGGGCAAGGCAGTTCATACAGCCTACCTCAATCTGGCCAAGACCTATGATACCAGTCCCCACTCAAGAATTATTGATAAACTCACCAAACTAGGCATCAACCCCTAAATCACTAGGTGGGTTGCAAATTGGCTTATAGATAGAACCCAAAGTGCGAAAGTAGCAGAATCCAAGTCAGACTGCCAACCATTCACAAGTGGAGTCCCACAGGGATCTGTCCTGGGTCCTCTCCTGTTTGGCATCTACTTCTCAGAAGTCCAGGCCAACATGGAAGGACACTGGCTGACCAAATTAACAGATAACTGCAAGCTGGGAGTCATTATTAACTCCTCATGTGATTTAGAATTCCTACAGAAAGGCCTGAGACCAATGACTGGTCAAAACCATGGCATTAAGCTTAATGCCAAAAAATGTATCACCCTCTTTGGGAAAAACTCAGTTCCCACTAATTATCACATTGATGGAAGCCCAGTGACCACTGAAGGCATTATAAGAGATCTGGGGACACAGGTTGACAGCAACCTCTCCTTCGACCACCACATTGCCACTGTTGTCAGAAAGTCCTTCTATGTGGCACATCTCATTACCAAGGGTTTTACATCCAGGAAGAAAGATGTCATCATCTCTCTCTACTCTTCCCTCATTGGGCCAGTCATTGAGTATAATGCCCCATTTGGCATGCACCTCACTAGATACATGCAACAGCTGGAAAGGCCACAAAAGTACCTCACAGAGAGGATCCTAGGCCTTAAGCACACGTTGGAAATGGACAGACTCAAAAAACTCCAGCTATTTTCTGTCTCATATTACTACTAAGTGGCAATCTCTGCTTGACATACAAAGGGTCTGACCCAGCTCTGTTAGAAATGTTACATCTAAAGAAATCCCAATCCCTCCACAACATGCACTTCAAAGACCTCAACCTCATTACCACAATCAACAGAACATGCTGAAGGAACAGGTTCATAACCCAGAGACTGCCCATCCTCTGGAATAGACTTCCCATACTTGTCAAGCAGAGCACCTCACTGGTCCTCTTCAAGAGGGATCTTGATGAGTGGATGGGAAATATAAAGTTCACCCCAGAGATCACTCCAGTGGCTCTACTTGATAGCGGCACTAGGAACTAATGTTGGGTGGCACAATGCCAGGGCACTTCTATGGGCTAGGCTTGTAAGGCTCCAGGGCCATTAGCCTAGTACACACCTACGAACAAATGAACATGAATATTACCATAAATACTTAATTCATAAATCTTATGGGCCTTCTGTAGTAGTTTGTATCCATCCTCTGACTACTGCAAGTGACCTGTCCTTGTCCTCTATAGTCTGCCAATATGGCTCAGCAGTGGTCTGTTACGACATTTGTGGCCATTCTGATTGCATTAGTCTTCTAAGGCAGTATAGCAATTATCTTACTTATCAAGTGTTCACTGCATCTTCTAGTTGAAAGAACAACTTTGCAAGAGATGTAAATATTTTACAGACATATAGACAAACCTCTTGCATTGGTCCATTATCAGTAAGCATCATGCATCCACCACAGCATGTCAGTCACACCATACCACTAAGTCTATAACTAATACTGAAGCTGTGCAGAAAATTTTACCCAGACCACCTAGAACACACTCTAAGAGAAATCAGCTTCCATGGCAAATGGCGACACCTAGTCCTTCTCCACTTCCACATACTGCAGCTCCACCCAGATAATCTAGGAAAGCAAGTCTAAACTCAGAAGTCTGCTTCCTCACAGGGAAATGTTTTAGTCTGAGAAGACTTGGTTGTAAGTCAAACAGACTCAGTATTCCCCAGACTGGACAAGAACATGATGACTACATGCTTCTTGCCCTGTGCCAGGATTTGTGATATCACAAGGTCTCTAAGGTCTCTTAAACCAGACAAGTCTGACTGTAACCTAGCAGTGGACAATATGGCAGTGAATGACCTGAGGGGCTCTGCCTAGACAGACATGCAGAAATACATGATGGCCCTCACTATTGGTGTTACAGGTAGGAAAGACACCACTGTTAAACAGTATCCTGTATTCACCAAGAAACATGCCTAGATACCAAAATAGGATTATTGCATTTAACAACTGACCAGATAGTTGGTGCATTCTTGCTGGATGCAGTATGTTTTGTCCAGGGATGGATGATGGACAAGACTGCATTTCTTACCTTGGATGTCATATATACCGGGGGTTCTGCATACTTACTAATGACTGCTGCTCACATAGTGCTTTCGTTAGGCAGTCTCCCTACTGGCCATTCCTACATATCAAATTCAAGCCTAAATTTAGGCAACATCATGGTGGCACTACTTTATGCTAGGAGTCTAAACAGAAAGATGCTAGCACTTGACAATCTGCAGCAAATTGAATATATTCATATCAGTGATATGGTTTCTTTGACCTCTCTCTGTGCTGTAGTTTAGTGCCTATCATACTTTCAGGCCTTTCCATAACTCTGGGGACATATCTGTATTTGCATTTATTAATGATCTGCTGATGATGAATAATAAAAGGTTGCATTCTGCCTTCATCACCCTAGATTTTCAAGAGCTACTGACACCATGGGCCATGAGATCCTTATGATCTGTCTGAAATATTACTGTGATTTCAGAGACACTATGCTTGAATAGTTTGCCCCTTATTTCTTGGATGCATCCATATGGAGTTGAATGTGGTTAATTGGTCTGGCTCCTTCCATTTGAAATATGAAGTGCCATGGGGTTCAGTTTGTTTATTACTGCTGCTAAAGAAGGACATTATAGAAAGAGGAATGTATTATTAGTTAATTTCTGACAAAAGCCAGCTTTAATTGTCCTCTCATGAGTCTATACCTAATTTTGTTGTTTTACAGGACAGCTTGGATGATATTCTCCATTGTTTGGTACAGAACAGGCTTAAGCTCAACTGCAAAAATGCTAACACTATCTTAAGTACATAGGAACATACTAGTAAACACAAGCACCACAGGATGCCTGGCCATATAAACCATTCTGCCTTTTCTAACACCTAATAGAGCTCACTTCCCAACTCGAGCATGGACATTCATAAATTTGCATTCACCCATCCACTCAGCAAGTTTAACTGTAACTATAGAGTACAGTGCCCCTTTTGGAATGTACCTCACAAGACATCTGCAGCAGCTGGAAAGGCCACAGAAGTACCTCACAAAGAGGATTACTGGACTCAAACAAATGCCCTACACTGACCTCCTTAAAAAACTCCAGCTTTACTCCGTAGCATATTGCCTACTCAGAGGTGATCTCTGCCTAACATATAAAGCTATGTCCAACCCAGAGCTGTTGGACATGCTACACCTAAAGAAATCCCAATCCCTCCGAGCTACATGCTCTAGGGACCTAAACCTTGTCACCACAATAAACAGAACATGCTGGAGGGATAGATTCCTATCCCAGAGACTTTCCATACTCTGGAACAGGCTACCCCCATCTATGTCAAGCAAAGTTCTTCATTAGCACTCTTCAAGAAAAATCTTGATGAGTGGATGGGAAATTGGAAATACACCCCGGGGATCACTTCTGTGTCTCTGCTCAACAGTGGCACAGGAAAATAACTTTCTTGGGTGGCATAAGCCAGGGAACCTTATTGGCTAGGCTTATGTAGGCCCTTGGGCCGGTAGCCTAGTACCTACCTATGAACCTATGTAGCCAATCTGGTACTTTGTTTGACCTGTAGTGGTAATTTATTCCATAGGCTATGGCTCAATTGAGTCAGGAACCCATCCCTCCTATGAGGCTTGTTTATTTCTTTGTGCAGATTAAGGTTCTTTATTGTAGTTGTGTGTAGAGCCACTGGTCTTGGGAAGAACTAGAGGGTCAAATAGGACTAGGTCTTTCATGTTTCAAAAAGTAAGACACAGGTCACCCACCACTTGACTACCTGTAGGTTACTGCATATAAGGAGAGTCATGCTGATCTATCAGGATATTTAAGCCTTTAATTTTCTTGGTTAGAAATCTTTTATGTCTTTTCATTTGAGTGATGTGCTTTGATTTGTACATACCAAAGTATTCTATTTAATGATGGGTCTGATGAGGGAAGAATATGGTGGTAGGGGGATGCTTTTAGATCATGAAGATATTCCCTTGGAAATTAACTGGGGAAGATTAACTGACTATGGTGGAAACATGTTGATAAAATGAGTGAGAGTTATCCACATAAGTACCTAGATCTCTTATGACTGTAACTGACTTCAAAGTAATACCATTTATAACATATGAGGTATGAGCAACTTGTATGCCAAATGCAACTACACTGCACTTTTCTACTATTGAGAATGTTTACTATATATGCTGCATTTTTTTCATTTACTTTGAGAATGTTTATGATATATGCTGCAATTTGTTTTTCATTTACTTTGAGAATGTTTATTATATACCATATAAGTGTATATTCCAGCCCTTGCTTGAGCTGTTGGGCATCATGGATGAACTGATAACAGTGCTCAGGTTGTAGTCATTAGCAAACTTGGTCAGTCACACTTCTGGTATATTGGCTTGGATATTTTCAATATAAGTGACACAAAGCAGAGGGCCCAGACTGATACCTGTGGCACCCCCTACACCAGTTATAATTTTATATTCAGAGATGGAAGCAGCAATTTTCACATTGTAGGATCTGTTGGACAGCCAGTTTGCAATTCAGTGGAAAATGTATGGTTTCATGCATGCTACTGTTTAACCTTCCCATCTTTTTCTGGTCTCCTGCAATAACTCATGAGGAAACAAGCTGGAATTTGTGCTATATGGATAGGATGTTGCTCTAGATACAAATGATAAGGTGATACCTGCACAGCAGGGCTCGGAAGTTCTCAAGATATCCTTATTCTGGGGTGTGGCCAAGATGGCAAACTGCTAACAGCCATCACAGAGTCTTAGCTCTGCTTTATTTTCTTTGTTATGACAGGATTTTTATTATACAGACTTAACAAACATGTATTTACTTATACATTTTGAGTCTTTTAAACAAACATGGACAATTATTTGAAAGAAAAATCAAGTATTTTATATTTTCCCTTTGATTTTTTTCCTGTCAGAAGTTTTATTGATTGTTGTGACAGAATGAGCCACTCAAAAGTGAACTCTCACGACACCTCTGTGAAAAAAAAAAGCTATAGTCTATAATCAGCAGTATTCAGGAAATTTCTATTAAATTTGATAAACTTGAGATCAAAACAAACAACATAAAAGAAGATTCCAAGAAACAAACAGAAATGTTAAAAGAGACAATAAGACAACAATCTGTTCAGATCTCTGCAATAGAAGACACATTAAATGTCCTAGGTAGTAGAATGGCAGAGAGTGAGAATCACATGGGATTCCTGTTAAAACAAAATAATTTACTTATGGAAAAACTTGAGGGCCTAAAAAGTAGATCTAGAAGAAATAATATTAGGATATATGGAATATCAGAAAAGGAAGAAGGAGACAATATGTTGCAGTTTTTTTAACATAATGGATGCCTAAAATTCTTAATCTACCAGAAGCTCCTCTATTTTGGTATTGAGAGAGCTCATAAAGCTCTTTCAACTTTTTCTTTGAAGAAAAATCCTCTGGTCCCAGATCTATTCTATCTAGCCAAGACAAATGCCTGGTACTGAAGACTGCTTGGTCTAATTCTCAGATAAAAATAAATAACAACACTATAAGGTTTGACAATATTATACTGCATCTGTTCTAACCAAAGGAAAACATCTATTCCATTCATAAAAGACTTAAAGAAGCTAAGCATTAAAGCTCAACTAATGTTTCCAGCTAGAATTAGATTTTTTTTACCAGAAGGTCAGAAAATGTTTAATTCTTTAGAAGATGCAGTGGACTTTTCTCAGAAAAATAAACTTTTTGATCAATCAGAAAATATGGATTGGATTCTTGTCAGCTTAAAGAGACAAGCAAAAAGAAATGGCTGGTCTTCAGAAGACACAAATAGTAAAAAAACAAAGAAAAGTAATGTTCTCATTTTCTATTTGACCAAATAGCTTTCTCACAGATATTCAATTTTGTCATCTAAGTCCCTTTATTATTTTTTTTAATTCTCCCTAACATTATTTCCAAACATACAGAGTAGTGTGTATGTGATGGTGGTTTGCATTGATAGTATCTGAGATATTGTGTCTATATATTAATATTACTATTACTTATAAATCTCTTTATTATTTTATTTAAATCCTCTCAAATATTATTTTCAAACATAGAGAGTAGTGTATATGTGACGGGGGATGTATATTAACATGTTGAACTAATTCACTTAATTTATATATACTTTCTATACATAATTTCAAATAATCTTTCTTTTTTTTGTTTTTTCTATCTGGTGAATGTGGTTGTATGTTATAAGCTTTATCTATGTGCAGTGGGTGTTGTGCTGAGTGGTTTTGGCTGCATGAAAGTCATCTATATACATTACTCCACTTTCTATTAATAGACATAACTTGTGTGGTGTTTGTTCTTTATTTGGCTCTTATTCAAATACTTAGAGATGTTATTGACTTTTTTTGCTAACTGCTTCTTTTGAGTCCTTTTCCCTACATAGTATTAGTTAAATAGTTTTAGATTTTTTTCACATACCTCAAGCTGTTTTTCAACTTATAACAGTCTAGATTCCATGTTCAAGCTGCCTGTGTTGCAGGGAATGCATTTGAACTTTAACCCTAATTCACAGGAAGTGAACTTTTAGAATGCTAAAACTAGCAGCAGAAACACAAAAATAGAACATTTAAAATTAATCTAGTTAATCTTAAAACATATCCATGTCATTTTTATGGCCATTATCTTTGAAAAAGTGGAATAATGAAAAGAAGAAAAGGAAAGAAGAATGCAGTAGGAAGAAGAAAAAAAGACAGACTTAAAGACACATGGCACTAATCTCTGTTTAGTGACATCCTGAGGTCATCCTAATAATAGTTCAGTGAAAGTTGCATCCTTTATATAAGCACAGTGTAAATATAATATAATCATGCAGCAAATCATCACAGTATAGAGGAATATGTCATTTATAGTGATGAAAATGTTTGTTTAAAACAATATTACTAGTTTTAATGTGTCATGAAAAAAGCTGAAAAAACTAATATAACTTTAATAATAATGAATTAGACATTTACTGCTATGAGAATACTTCTGATAAACAAAGAAGTACCTATTGCAGTAATGGAATTTCCTCTGCAGTTTCTCTGGTTCTGTAACATGCTACATGCTATATTGTACACAGAATTATTTAGTCTAAACATTTCAGGACTTGGCACTGTGAGTCATGCTATTTTAAAAGGTTACTTTCCTTAACTGATCCATTTTTGTCACTGACCTAATATATTGTTTCATATCCACATTTTGTTTATACAAGTGCAAATCATTAACTTCTTTGCTAGCTATGCCTTATATTTCTGACATTTTCTTACTTTCGCATTGTGCAAGGGCTATCTGGTATTTTCTATCTGGGCTCCCTTGGAATACAATTTCTTTACTAGAATAGATAGCCTCATTAAAAGTGATGTAATAAGGAAAATAACTGATCTGCTTCTTGCAACAGACAATAGCACACATAAAGGTTTAATCACATTAAAAAATATAACAAACACATAGACCATTGGTGATCCACAGGTAATGGAAGACCTGAGATATAATACAAAGAAGTAGTTAAGCATCAGGACTGTTGGTGGACTGCAGAATACTTACAAAAGCATAGCATAAATGAAGCTGATAGCATAGTAAACAGAGAATGACATGTCCCATACATAACATCTGGAAATTGTTATAGAGAGCTATTAATCATCTGAAAGTTGATAAAATACAGATTAAGAATTGATACTTAAGTAAATGATGCTACATTGCAATTCTATATACATAAGGACATCCATATACAAACATACACTCAAATTGAAATACACCTATTATTCTAGCTATCCAACCTGTTATACTGTTTCACAGTTGGGAATCTGCCCTATCTGCTGCTGACCTACTGACACATCCCACCACAACAACTGCTGTCCATTCCCCAAAACTAAGGAATTGCACCTATTCATTCCCTTTGCTTCAGTCCAGCAAGGAAAATAAAGTATGTTATTTTAAACCTACAGGCAATACAACTACTATTTCTTGTTTTTATACCTCAGTTTTTTTGTACACTCCCCAGCTAAGGCGACCAGCAGCCAAAACCCTTTTCTACTCTCAATTTCCTCACCTATTACACTTGTCCTCCTGTATATCACTACACTTTTTTCCCTCCTTGAATCCCCTGACCTGCTACCTCCCTAACAAAACCTTTAGCTTGATGTACTGCATCTTGCCACCATGTAGCATTTTTCTCCTAGAAGCTATCCCACTGACCAGCTTTTCCGCTCTTCAGGTTCAAAGACTGACTCAACCTGTTGCACTGTAGCTCCACATTTCCCTTATACCTGTACTGAACTTTCTCACCTATCTACCCTGCTTATTTCACTACTTTCAAGGCTCTCACCTTCCACCTACTCACATCCAAACTAACCTTACCTTTCATATCTCCTCTGATTGTTTCCCTTGGGTCCACTCCCTCAGTGGCTCTACCCGCTCCGTTCGCCCTGTGCACTCACTTTGCTCCCCTACCTTACCCCCAATTCCCACACACACCCCTGTGTCCCCAACCTTATAGTTGCCTTGCCACACCCCCTAGTATCTTACCACCTATCACACTACTTACTCATTTCACACTTACAAACCTACCTAGCACCTACCACACCTTCCCCTCAACACTCCCTCCAAACACCACACCTATTTTACTCCTTCCAGCACTATGAAACCTAATACTTCAATTTACCTTAACATACTGTGCTCACTCACATTCTTAAATTTCCTTGTTATATCTTACACCCTTACCTACTATGAAAACCTAAGTCTGACAGAGTCCCTTACATTATCAAAGCAAACTAACCCTACTCTCCTCCCAACCACAATATCATATCCTACCCTGCCATCATCATCCCCATACCTTCCTCCCCAATTTCACAGAATTAACCACAACAAATATTACAAAACCAGAAAGCTCTACCTCACCTACTCAAAATACACACAAATACTTCCCTCCCCTCGCTTGCTCTTACTGGTTCATGGGGACATACATCCCAACCCTGGCCCTAACAACTTCTTTCCACTTAGCCTCACTGACCAAAATATTAACTCCATGAAATCCCCCTTTTCTCCCAACTCACTTTCAGTTGCTCACCTAAATATTTGTAGTATAATTAATAAAATCACCCAGCTCCATGCCCTAATTGATCTCTGCTCATTTGACATCCTCTGCCTAACTGAAACCTGGCTTAAACCAGCAATCAAAGACAATGAAATGACCCCACCTGGTTACAGTATCTTAAGACTCGATTGCCCAAACAAAAAAGGTGGGGGAGTTGCCATACTTTATAAATCCAAATTACAAATTAGCCTGATAGACTCCCAACCTCCCTCCCCTACAAATGCTGAACTCCTTTGCTCCAAACTTCAAATTAATAAGAACAAAGCAATGTACATTATGTGTTGCTACATCCCTCCCAGAAAAAATATAAATACACTTGAAAATATCCTTAGCTGGCTCTCTTCTACATTCCAGCAGGAAACTGTCCTTTTAGGTGATCTCAATATTGATTGGAACTCCTGCTGTTCCACTAAACCCACCTCTCTTATAAGCCTCTACACATTCCAACAAATCATAAACTCCCCTACAAGAATACATAAACCTACCAAGAAGCAGAGTATTCTTGATTGGATACTTGTAAATAATAATCCCCTTGCATATAAAACAGATGTACTCCCTGACAATGTTAGCGGCCACCTCCTTACATACATTTCCAAACAAAAACACAGTAGTCCTACGCAGACATTATATCGAACTATACGCAGTAAGAAACATTTCAGCCTTCCCAACTTCCTCTTAGAACTTAAAGCTTGCAACTGGGGACCTCTCAAAGACCTTCCTCTCAATGAAGCAGTCACTTATTTCAATAATAAATTCCTCCAAATTCTGGACCGCCATGCCCCCTCTCGCCAAATTAAAATAAGGTCCAAAGCAGCTCCATGGCTTTCCAAAGAAACCAAGCAAAAAATGATACTAAGAAACAAACTTTGGGCAAAATGGAAAATCACAAAAAACCCCACCGACCACCAAAATTTCAAACACCTTAGAAATACCACAAATAAACTTATACTCCATGACAAAAAAAAACTTTGACTTTAAATTTCAACAAAACCCCCAACAGAACCCTCAAAAATTTTGGTCTGGAATCAAGAAACCCTATATCCTGGGAACTCAAACACACCCACTCCTGCCAACCTATCTCAGACCCCTCCTAATAAAATTGCTGACACCTTCAATAACTTCTTCTCAGAAACAGTCACCTCTCTTGCCAACACCTTAACTCCACCCACAACCCTTGGACTTAGCCCTCCTAATAGTAAAACACTCTCTTTAAAGTTGAACACAGTATCCACAGCCTTCATTTACAACCAACTCCGAAAACTTAAACCTTGCACCCCCTCAGCAGACAAACGGCCAGCGGAGTGTCTGCAGCTAGCTGCAGAGGTACTAGCATTCCCAGTCTCCGTCTTAATAAACAGAACCATAACTGAATCCACTATTCCGTCTCTCTGGAAAATCTCCCATATCATCCCTCTACATAAAGGGGGAAATACAATTGAACTTTCAAACTACCGTCCGATAGCCCTACTCTCCCCCCTAGCTAAAATCATGGAATGATGTGTCCACCAACAATTTCTAGAGCACCTTCTCCATTATAACCTACTTGCTGACTCACAGCATGGTTTTAGACCATTCCATAGTACCACCACTGCCCTTCTCTCCTTTACAGACTCCATCAACAAAAATCGCAACAATAATTTATTCTCATCTGCATTATTTCTTGACCTCTCGAAAGCATTCGATATGTAAATCACCATCTTCTGATTGACATGCTTAAATCCCTTTATCTTGACACAATGGTTATTCAGTGGTTCAACTCCTACCTGTCAAATAGACAACAAGCAGTTCTCTGGGACAGCCATTTATCCTCCCAGCTCCCAATCTCCATTGGAGTCCCACAAGGCTCTATTGTAGGTCCCCTCCTCTTCTCCATCTTTATTAATAACCTGAATACCTCCCTCCCATCCTCCACTTGCATTCAGTATGCAGATGAATCTACACTCATCTGCACTGCAATGTCTCCTGCTGAACTACATTCATGTACCCAAAATGTTTTTACTGCAGCAAAAAATTGGTTCAAACACATCTGTCTCCTCCTTAATCCTAAAAAGACTAAGTTACTATTGTTTACTCCAACTTATAAGTCCATCTCAATTTCCTTTACTATTGTCTCTAACAATGGCACACTTATATCACCCGATAGCACCACAAAACTGCTTGGTGTCACAATAGATAATCAACTAAACTTTGATGCTCACAGCAATCTAACTATTAAAACAGTTAACAAAAAAATAGGTGCTCTCTATAGACTTAAACAATTTCTCACACCAGTGACTAGGATATCTTTAGCTCAAACACATCTCATCTCTACACTACTGTATGCCTCTCCAACCTTTATTAACCTATCAAAAACAAACCTGTCAAAACTAGCCTCATCCTACCACAACATTATCAGGTTTGCTACAGGTGCCCCATATTGGACTCATCATTGCTTAAATGTCAGACAGCTAGGTTGGCTTGAACTACAAAATCTCATTCTACTTCAACAACTGACTATTACCACAGGATACTCCATTTCCCTTCTAATGCACCTATTCTTAATACTCTTATTTCCCCCTATAAGAATCTCACTACCCTACGATCAGCTAATAAACTTCTAGTAGCCACATGTAAATCTCAGAACAAAGCAGGTGACTCCCTTTTCTCAAATGCTGTGGGTACACACTGGAACAAGCTCACTAGTGAACTTACTACCTTGACCTCAACACCCCTTTTCAAGAAACATTTAAAGACCCACCTCAAATCACACTGGCTCTGCCCTTGCTCTTCTCCTGACTGACTCTTGTTTCCTACTTCCACATCTTTTTCACCTCTTTTCCCATTACCTCTATCTGCACTGTACACACCCATCATCTGGACAAGTATTACTTCTCCTTCTCTCACACTGCCTTGTCTCCAGCTAGCTTATATCACTGCTCCCATCACTACAATTTTTCCCCTTGACTCTCTTCAGCTTGTGACTTCCTCTTTTTTATGTTTTACCTCCTGTTACCTCTACTTACTTTGCTTATGTTTTACCTCCTATTACCTCTACTTACTTTGCACTACCTAATGTCTTGCACAGGTATTATTTAGTTTTTTTTTCTTCATGATAGGTCAAGTCCAAGTCCAGATGCTATAAAAATGCAATTCTGTATTTAAATATTGCTGTTGTTGCTGTGTGTTTTTGATTTGCTAATTGCTGCTCTGTTGTTTTGTTTATGCTAATTAGTTGATAACTCCTGCTTAGTAGTTTAGTTATCCTTTTGTATATTTTTTTCTTAGTGTGTTACCTTACACTGTTACAGTGGAGCTTTTCTCCTTGGGCCTCTACTGAAAATGGACATGTATCCAGTTAGACTAGCCCAGTCAGCAAATGTAAAATAAATAAATAAAATAAAAATATTTATACAGACCACACTTGTCTTTTCATAAGTAAGTAATCTACAGATGTATTTACACAAGGTATAACCAACTTCCTATAAAAAGTAAATACCCCATATCCTTTTGGAATTACTTCAGTATACAGTTGTCCCAATGCTTTCCTTGAAATGCAATTGTGAAATATAACACCTGATGTGATGTCCCAAAGAGCTGTGCAATGCAACAAAACTCTAAGGTTAAACACAGAGAACACTTCATTACTAAAATGCAAACGAAAATAAGCATGTAGGAAGCTAGCATATCTTTTATGGCGTAACATATGATTCACACATCTGCACACTGGTTGCTATAAATTTTTTTTTTTTTATACAAAATTATTTTTACAGACATTTGACTGGAACTATTAACAGTGATTATAAACTTGCTCTGACAGAAATATAATTATTTGACTTCTATATAGATATTAATTTGCATATAACATTTATATACATTACTGTAATTATACTTTAATATAAGCTGTTATCTTCTGTGCTATATGAAACAGTTTAGAGAAGAAGATGCTTAAAAACACCTCAATCTGCTCAACATCTGCTGCCTTAATTCTCAGAGTTACTTTGCTAATTATTGAAAAAGACTATTAATGAGCAGATATAACTCTTCATAATGTTTTGCATTCAATAGTGAAATATGTCATTCTACTTTATAGTAAACTGACTTTTAAATCATTTCAAGCATTTTTCATCTCCCATTGATACGTTGAGTACAAAATCTTGATCCGCACATTTCAGGAAATGGCAATGAAAAGTAGTATAAGCAAATTTGTAAGTATGATACTTAAAATATAATCATACAAAAATGCTTCCTGTGCAGAAGTCAGATGTTAAATGTATATTCCAAGTACTAGAGGTATTTATTGTAACATACATACATTCATGATACAAACAAACATTAATTTACTAATTCATTTGTGTATTTACTCTCATGCATAGATACATAGAACATATTCACTCTCTTAACTGTTAATATACATATCAAGCATTTACTCATAATTTAGAAACACATACATGCAGTTATATGTATGCACATTCATGTAAATATATTCTGCATATATAAGCACATAGAATATACACAAGTATGTAATTTTAAACTGCAGCACCTTTTAATTATACTTCCATATTTTGACTATTACTTTCACCATTTCACTCTTATTATATGAGTTTTAAAAGTTTTATGAAATGAGATCTTGATATGCATTAGTGTAATGATGTCTACAGGTTAATAGTTGTTATAGGTGCTGTCAGTTTTATTTCCTCCAGATAAATGCTTAAATATTAGGCTAATTACAGTGTTTCCTATAGTAAGATTAATTTGAAGAACCACCAAACAAGAAAAAAAATGTTTGCACCCAACGTGTAAAAACCAAAATAAATAAATAAATAAAAATAAACATAAGGCACCAGGAAGCAACAGAGTTAAAAAAATAAATACAACACTTCATGTATCACACCAATCACAACTTTATTAATGCCTAAATTTTATCACAGTGTTTTCTTGATTTGCATAAGGACTTCATCAGATATCTAACCCTGTTACCATCCTTCTTTAAATACCATATTTCCCTTCAAATCAATTAAAAAATTACCTAATTAAATAATTATAAGCAGAGTAATTAACACAAGTAGACAAATACAAAATTACAAAAAAACACCCTTCAACCTATGTAGCATTCAATAAAATCCCATTAAAACAGTGTAAAATCTATTTAACAAGTTAAAGAAAAAAAACAAAATAATTGTATTCATTGACGTTCAATAAAATATTAAAAAATAAATAAGACTTAAGTACATTAATTGAACAATGTACCATCTTGCAGCCAAACAGTATAAATACAAGCAAAATCCCAGCAAGAGAAAAATAATATAAATACATTAAAACACTTGATCCACTGGTCTTTAATTTATGCCAGCTTTATATTAATTTAAATTAAGAGCCTTGCTTATTTTAATTTTAAAACTTTTAAAAAATTCATTCCCAGCAGAAAGAGTGAGATCAGTAAAGTGTTAAATTGATCTAAAATTATTTATTAGGAAGAAAAAAGTATAATTAATGCTCCATATGAATAACTATGCCATGAGGCATGAAGAGGTACCAAGAAAAAGAAGCACTTTTAACCCCCCTACACCCACAAATAAAAAACTTTGAAGCTCAAGTAGAATGAGTACTCAGAGAAGCTATCCAGGTCAACAGGGCTTACTCTAATCTCCATAAAGAAGAGAGATATTTACTGGAAGAAATGAGATGTAAGAAATATGTTTGAATCATGAAACCAGATACGGGGGTTGGGATTGTATTGATGGACACCGTATTATACAAAGTGAAAATGGTAGACCTGTTGAATGATGAAAACAAATATTCTAGAGTTTCTAAAAATGAGATTAATATAGCTTATCATAAAATTGATTTCATACTAAAAGATTTATTGGAAGAGGGGATGATTGATGAAAAGACTTTCCAATATTTATGGATAGACAAACCAATCATAGCATCAATATTTGGGATCCCCAAAACCCATAAAAATATTGTTGATCCACCTTTCAGACCCATAGTCACTGTCAATGGATTCAAAACTTACCACCTAGCTAATTTTTGGGATTTAAAATTGAAAAAAGTATGTGCTGAACAAACTGACATCCAAACAGATTCATGGGACTTCCTGAGCAATATTAAGGCTGATTTATACATAAAGGATTTGATATTTGTTGCAATTGACATTCAAGACTTATTTATGGTGATACCTCATAAAATTGGTTTAGCATGGTTTGAGAAGCACTGGCAGGGTAGATAAATTTTATAAAGGATGATTTCAGATTATGTGTTGAATTAATGGAGCTAGTGCTAGGTAATAATTTTATATACTTCAATGGGACATTTTTTAAGCAACAAAGTGGGGTTGAGATAGGAGCCTGTTGTGCCCTGATGTATGCCAACATAGTATTGTCAGTTTGGGAAGAAAAAATACATATTTAATTGCATACATGCAAAGAATTGAAATTTCTATAAGAGATATTTAGATGATATTTCTATTTTGGACAGATTCAGAGATAGAATTGATGGAATTTTTAGAATATATTAATAACACTATAGAATTTAAATGTTCTTAAATTTGCCCATTGTATAACTAAGGATAAAATTAACTACTTAGATGTCACAATCCACAAAATGGAAGAGACAGAAGAGCTTAAAGCCATAATCTTTAGGAAAGACACTTGTTCTAATTCTTATTTATTTTATACCAATGTTCACCCCTATAGACAGAAGAAGAGCATTGTAGAGGTGCAATTCATATGTGGATGTAGAATGACTTCTTAAGGTCAAGACTTCTTAGAGGAGTATATTAAGCTCAAAGATATGTTTCTGGAAAGAAAATACACTATGAAATTGATAGAAGACATAATGAATGAAGTTAAGAAAGAAAGACAGGGTAAATATAGTCCTATCCTAAGAAAAGTCCTGGGTAGACAACAAGGGGAGATTATTGATTTGGTGTAATATGAAAATAAAGGAGAGTTGCACAACACTTTTAAATGATCTTATATGATGAACTTTAATAGGGATGCACCAATTATTAGAGAGATTATAAAAAACAATTGGAACAGGCTTGCTTCCTATTCAGTCTTGGACAAGATCTTTAAGGTACCATTAAAATTTGTGCACAAGAAGGGTAATATAAAAAAAAACTCTTAAAGAATAACAAACCTATAGAAAGGGGGAATAGAAAGGCAGGCAATTTTATATGTACGGCTTGTGCCCAGTGTCCCTTCATAATGAACACTGAGTCCGTATATATAATGGCAAGGGATAGACATATTGAAGCAGTGACCTATTCCAATTGCAACAGTATGGGGGTGATTTATATAGCCTTGTGCAAAAACGTGAGGCATTTTACATAAGGTAGATGACACACAAATTGAAAAGAATATGTGAACATCTAAATGAGATTCAAAGCAGGGAAGCAAAAATGCACTTTATAAACACACCTTCACATGTATACAAGCTAGTTTAAAATTTTTTTTTGTGTCTTGGAAGTCATATGGCAAGACTCAAGGGAGGACCATGGAAAACTAAAATAGAATACAGAGAAGTTTATTGGCAACTGGTGTGAAAAGCCAAAAGAGCACCAGGATTAAATGAGAATATCTTCCTGACCCCTGTTTTAAAATTAAGAGCAGCAAGGCTCTGAATTAAAATTAACATAAGCTGGCATAAATAAAAGACAGGTGGATCAAATGTTTTAATGTATTTATATTCATTTTTCTCCTGCTGGGAGTTTGCTTGTATTTACAAGGTTTGGCCACAAGATGGCACTGTTGTTCAGTTTTAGAATAACTTTTACTAGGTAATGTATTGAAGTCTTATTTATTTTTTTGAATAATATTTGTTGAACACTGGAGAATAAAATTATTGTTTTGTTTTTTTAACTTGTCAAATTGATTTTACACTGTTTTTAATAGGATTTGATTTAATGCCATATAGCTAGCTTGGAGTGTTTTTTGCAATTTTGCATTTGTCTGCTAGTGTTAATTACTCTGCTTCAATTATTTATTTATTTATTTATTTTATTTATTTTATTTTACATTTGTTGACCGGGCTAGTCTAGCTGGATATATGTCCATTTTCAGTAGAGGCCCGGGGAGATAAGCTCCAAACTTCAATAACAGTATATATCTACAGAAGTAAATACATGAGATCAACTACATTAATAATAACTAAGGAAGTATAACAGGTATATAGAGTATATAACACAAGATATTGACTAAACATAATACAATTTATCATGAAGCTGTGTTTTAACTGTTCAGAAAGGGAGATAGTAAAGCAAATAATTTAATTCTAGATATAAGGAGGAGAGAAAAGGAAAGTAAGATTGGAACAGAAGATGAGTAAGTAAGTTCTAATCAAGAAGATTGGAACTTTTATGAGAGTATACTAATAGGAAGGTTAGGTAGTGGAGGTAGAATGGTAGTAGAGTTCTGATGAGAATGTTACTGAGCTGAGATAGTGAGGTAGAAACAGGTAGCTAGAGCATATAAGTTGGGGTTGAAACAAGTAGTGAGAGTGTGTAGGTTAGTCAGGTTTAGTACAGGGGCACATCCAATGAGTTTTAAGGAAGAGCTTAAGTTTATTTTTGAACAAGGAAATAGAGGGAAGTGTTGAACGTTCAGTGGGGAGTGAGTTCCAGATTTTCCCAACAGTGTTAGTGAAGAGAGAGTCTCCAGCTCTATTGTTTGATTTGACAATATTTATGAGGAGTTTTTGAGAAGATCTTAGGGATCTCAGGTTATTGTAGGGATGAATAAGGTTAGATAGTATGGGTGTCTTAGCAGGTTGATAAAGAATTTTATGGGCAATGGTCAGTTGATTAAATTTCAGCTGTTGCTGTAATTCAAGCCACCCTAGGTATTTTAGATTAATACAGTGGTGTGTTTTAAAAGGGTTACCAGTGGCAAATCTGGCTATGTTGTTGTAGGTGTATTCTAGTTTCTTAAGGTTATTTGTTGACAGGTGAGTGGAAGTGGCAGAGGGATAGAGTAGGGTAGAGATTAGATGTGTGGGCGATAGTTATTCTAGTTGCAGGGGTGAGGAAGGGTTTGATCCTATATAGAGAGCCTATTTTTCTGTTAGTTGTTTTCAAGATATTATTAATATGAGTGTCAAAGTTAAGGTTGTTGTCTATGGTGACACCTAGCAGTTTGGTAGTAAGATCCTGGGATATAATGGTGCTATTATTGGAGGTTATAGTGAAGTCAATTGGTGGGGATTTATTGGTAGGTGTAAAAAGTAGAAGTTTAGTTTTTTGGGGATTTAGTAAGAGACAGCGTTTTGTAAACCATAGTTCTACTGAGCTAAATAAGTTCTGTGTAAGGAAGTGAAGTTCAGATTCAGATTTGGCTGAGCATATAAGTGTAGAATCATCTGCGTATTGGATGCATGTAGCTTGGGGAACTGCTTCGTGAAGGTCATTGATGAATAAGGAAAACAGGAGTGGGCCTAATATGGACCCTTGAGGGACACCAATATTAACGGGTAGTTGGGTCGAAAGAGTGGTATTCCAGAGCACAGCTTGATGTCTGTTATTTAAGTAGGATAGGAACCATTTTATGGCTAGTGCATCAAGTGACATAGATTTCAGAATGTTTATGAGTATATTGTGATTTACCATGTCAAAAGCTTTGGACAGGTCAATGAAAAGCGCAGAGGAGAGCATGTTAAGGTTGTGGTTTTTGTTGATGGTGTCCATGAAGGAGAGGAGGGCGGTAGTAGTGCTGTGGGAAGGTCTGAAGCCATGTTGGGAGTTAGAGAGCAGGTTTTTATGGAGAAGGTGGTCTAATAATTGCCTGTGGATGCATTTTTCCATAACCTTAGATAAAGGGGAGAGTAGGGCTATGGGAAGATAGTTGGAAAGGTCAGTGGAGTCTCCCCCTTTGTGAAGGGGAATAATATGTGAGATTTTCCAAAGAATGGGGACGTATCCTTCAGTAATGCTTCTATTGATGAGAATGGAGATGGGGTAGGCAATAGATTTGGCTGCTAGCTGTAAGTATTCTGCAGGTAGTTGGTCTGCAGAGGGAGTGCAAGGTTTGAGTTTCTGTAGAAGGGTGAGAATAAAAGCTGTAGGGACAGGTTGGAAGTGAAATGGAGGAGGTGGGTTGGATTCAGTCTTAAATGTGTTTGAATTTTGTGGTGAGAGTTGACTGGCTAGAGTTTGAATAGTTTCGGTGAAAAAGGTATTAAAGGTATTGGCAGTTTGTTTGGTATTGTTGTGGTCGGAGCCGTGTGGATTTGGTGTAATAGATTGACCGGGGTGTAATAGTTCATTAATGCTTGCCCAGAATTTTTGTGGTTTATTGTGGTGGGATTGCTGCGAATGTAGGTAGTAGTTTTGTTTATCAGTCATTATGGCTTTTTTTGTTTCATTTCTTAATTGTCTAAAGTTTTGGAGGTCAGTGGGGTTCTTAGTTAAGCGTGATCTGTGCCAGTAGTTGTTCCTGAGGTTGAGTTTTTGCTTAGCTTCCTTAGAAAGCCATGGAGCAGGTTTGGTTCTTATCCTAATAGAGCGGGTAGGAGCGTGTTGGTTAAGGATGGCTAGAAAGTTAGCATTGAAGTAGTCGACAGCTTCATCAAGGGAAAGTTGTTTTAATGGGGACCAATTACAAGCCTTAAGTTCAGTTAAGAATAAATCGAGATTGAAGTTTTTCTTGGTTCTAATTGTTCTGAATATGGGTTTGGAATGTGGGTTGGTTTTAAGCCTAATGGCATAGGTTGGAAAGTGGTCACTTATATTATCTGGGATGGTTCCAGAATTGTAGGTCTGGGGTTGATTATTGATTAGTATCCAGTCTAAGGTACTTTCTTTCTTATTGGTTTTGTTAATTCTAGTGGGTGAGGTGATTATTTGTGTAAACCCATCGAGATTAATATGGGTAGTGGGGTGGTTATTGTTGCAATATTTCCAATCAATGTTGAAATCACCAAGAATGATGGTTTCTTGAGGGAGGTTTTGAGATAACCAAAAGAGTATGTTTTCAATGGTAGTAATGTTATTGCCTGGAGGAACATAGATGCAGATAATATAGATAGATTTAACAGAGTTTAGCTGAAGTTTGGTAATAAGTATTTCAGCGTTAGAGACATGGGGAGGATTTTGGTGGAAGGTTGTAATTTGAAAATTAGATTTAAATAAAACTGCTACTCCACCACCTTTTTTGGTTGCACGGTCGAGACGTAAGATATTGTATCCAGGTGGGGTAACTACATTGTCTGTAGTTGTGGGTTTTAACCAAGTTTCTGTAAGACACAGAATATCGAAGGAGTAGAGTTCCAGGAGAGCTTGGAGTTGAGTAATTTTGTTATTGATACTACGTGTGTTGAGGTGTTTTTAATTGATTTGAAGGGAAAGATGGTATTTAAAGAAGGATGGTAACAGGGTTAGATATCTCATGAAGTTCTTATGCAGAGGATGAAAATGTGGTGATTAAAGTTAAGCACTAATAAAGTTCCGAATGGCGTGATACACAAAGTGATAGATTTATTTTATTTTTTAAACTCTGTGGCTTCCTGTTGCCCTATTTTTGGCTTTACTAATTAGAAGAAATGACTTTACAAAATGTCTTGCTCAAATACAGTAATTTGAAATTCATTGTTTCTGGGATATCTTTGATATATTTAGAAATACATAATATCGTTCCTTATTATTAACATTTCCAACTTTATATTTATATGATCTTAAATATTAATATGTCTTAAGTTAATACCTTATATTGTTTTTCTTTTTAACATGACTGAGTGTGCTCTAATTGATTATAATTAATAATATTGTTTTAAATTAAGACACAGTAGCAATGGTTTAGCTTGGTGACATTGGGTTGGGTTGGTTGGTGTGTGATTTGTAAGATTACATCATCAAATCAGGGATTTTTTGTTCTGTGATGGGAGGTTTGTATGTATTTAAGTTTGAAATTTTGCTGTTGATTTTCTTTGTATCTGTCCATAACAACAATTCTTCATACTTGGTTATTATATTTTGAGCTACATAAGCTCATATCAGTGCATTTACATGTTCTTATGACTGTCAACATATAATTGACTCTCTTTAAACATCAATGGACCTAATACTCTATTGAAGAGGAGTAGCTTAAAAATATTTAAAACTGCATAAAGCTCAAATAATTTTCTTATAAGAAATCCAATTGTTATCTGAAGATGTAAATAGATTGATGTTAAAAGATTATTCAACTCTTGTGAGCTCAAATTTTAAATAAAAAAGGTGAGACACTCTTATTCTTCGGAGAAACTCATTACCTGTGCCTAAAGATATTACATACCTATTCAGATAAAAATGGCATGCTGGGTTTAGCAGTTGTAGACATTTACAATAACATATATATATATATATATATATATATATATATATATATATATATATATATATATATATAATTTTGTGAATTCTTATTGGATACCTGGAATTGGAGCCAATTTTTCTAAGAAATATTTAGATATGATAACCTTTTATACAAAAGGTGACTTGAATAATGCAGGAGATTTTAACTGTATTCATTATAGTAAAGACACAACTAATAATAAGGTTCCTAAGCTATCCTTAGTAACTAAACACATAGATCATGTTATTAATTCTCAACATTTAAGAGATACTTATGATATTAAGTCAACTAACTCTCTTAACTTTACACATTATTCTTATAATTTAGCACCCAGACAGTGATAAAGATTTTAACTGTAATAGTTTATTTACTAAAATTAAAGATGTATTGATATCTTCAAGTCCTTTATCTGACCACAATGTTATTACATTTATCTTAATGTTAAAGCCAAGTAATTTGATTTACTATCAGAGAATCCCTGCTTATATAGTAAAATTAAAAGACTTTAAAGAACAGTGTCTAAAATAAATAGATCAATACACTGAAATTAATAAAAACAGAGAAGTGTAAAATGCAATTCTCTGGGATCCTTTAAAATTGTATCTATATGGAAGAATTAAAAAGTAGTACAAATGTAAAAACAGTGAAATAAGGAGTTGATGTCTTTGCAGTCTAATAAAGATAAATTGAAATCCGATATAAAACCTTATGGCACTGAGTCAAAAATATTAAATCAGAAATGTCTTGACATACTTCACCATATAATATCAATAAATATGGAAAAATTTAAATTACAAACTTGCTTAATAGAACCCAAAAACTTAAACAGGTAGCTGTTATATCTAAGGAAAAAAGTAAATACTAATCATATTAAAGAAATAATTTCCAAACAATGTGATAAAAATAAAACAAAATGCATTTAAAAGACATACTAGACTACTTTAGGAAACATTATGAAAAAAAAATAATAACAAAGAGACATACTTTGAAATCAGCAGCATAGCCAATGACTTTCTGAAAAAAAAAAATAGTTTCAATTAACCAAAGAACAAAGCTCCAAAATTGATAAGTCATTTTTAAGGTGTTAAAAGATCAAGTTAATAATCTTAAACCAAATAAAGCCCATGGTATTGATGGCATAATCCCAGATTATACAAATTACTTCAAGAGAATATTGTCAATATCCTATTAATTTTTTTGAACACGCTAAACATATCTCAACCATTCCCCATCTTGGAAACATTCCCTGATATCTCCTATCTTGAAACCAAATAGATTCTAACTTATGTTCTTCTTACCATCCTATTTCATTATTAAGTGTTGTGATTATAAAACATTTATGTCTATTCTTGCAAAAAGAATGAACCTTATTACACCAAGATTAATAAATGATGATCAGGCTGCTTTCATACTACATAGAAAGATTCAGCATAACATAATTAATACTTTAATAGATCTGGCTAATAAAAACAAAAAAGAACTAACAATAAGTCTAGATGTAAATAATGCTTTTGATTCTATTCATAGGTTCATAGGTTGATACTAGGCTATCTGCCCAAGGGCATTTATAAGCCTAGCCAGAGTATGTTTGGCTTTTGCCACCCTTTTAGATTAGTTGACTGTGCCTCTGTATAGTAGGTCACAGAAGGTAGCCCTTTTAAGGTTTGTTTACTGTACCTCTGTCAAGCAGCGAAACAGAAGAGATCCCAGGGGTAAACTTATGATCTCCCATCCATTCATCAAGATTTCTCTTGAAGAGGGTCAGTGAGGGGCTCTGCCTGACATGGATTGGGATTTTGTTCCAGAGTGAGGGGAGCCTCTGGGATATGAATCTGTCCCTCCTGCATGTCCTATTTATTTCTGTGCTGAGGTTCAGGTCCCTGGAGCGTGTAGCTCTAAGGAATTTAGATTTCCTGAGGTGAAACATGTCCATTAATTCTGGGTTGGACATGGCTTTATACGTCAGACACAGATCACCTCTGAGTAGGCGGTACACAACTGAGTAGAGCTGGAGTTTCTTTAGCCGAACTGCATAGGGCATCTGTTTGAGCCCCTTGATCCTTGTGGTGAGTTACTTTTGGGGTCTTTCCAGTTGCTGAAGGCGTTGGGTAAGGTACATCCCAAATGGGGCATTGTACTCAACTATGGGCCTGAAAAGTGATGAGTAACGGGGCACAATGACCTCTCTTGATCTAGATGTGAACCCTTTCATGATAAGGTGGGCTATATAGAAGGTCTTTCTAACCACTTTGGCAACATGATTGTCAAAGGAGAGATTGCTATCTACTTGGGTCCCCAAGTCCCTAATTACGTCTTCCATACTTAATCAATTACCACCTATGTGGTAATTTGTGGGCACTTTGTTTTTTCCAAAGGGGATGACTATGCACTTTTTGGCATTTAGCTTTAGGCCATGGCTCTGGCACCAGTTATCCATCTCTGTGAGACCCTTTTGGAGGATGCTTGTGTCAGTCAGAGAGTCAATTATAGCACCCAGTTTGCAGTCATCTGCAAACTTGGTCAGCCATAGTCCACCCGTGTTAGCCTGTACCTTGGAGAAATATATACCGAACAAGAGAGGTCCCAGGACTGAGCCTTGTGGGACACCACTTGTAACTGGTTTAGAGTCTGACATGGCACCTGCTATTCTGACCATGTGGGTTCTATCCCTGAGCCAGTTTGCAACCCATCTTGTGACAGAAGTTGATATTTAAGCTGGTGAGCTTATTTATGATGCCCGAGTGGGGTATTGTGTCAAAGGCTTTTGTGAGGTCCAGGTAGGCTGTATGGACTACCTTCCCTTCATCTATGATTTTGGTAACTGTTTAAAAGAAGTAAACCAGGTTCAAGAGGCAAGATCTGCCCTTAACAAAGCCGAATTGGGTAGGATCCAGTGTCTGGAGGTTCCCAATGTCTTTGTTTATGATTTCCATGATGATATGTTCCATAGCTTTGCAGAACAGGCTAGTCAGGCTTATAGGGCGATAGTTTCCGGGGTCTATTGTGGCACCACCTTTGTGGAGTGGGACCACTGTTGCTGTACGCCATTCCTTGGGAACATATCCTGTACTAAGGCCGATATTGAACAATGACTTTATATGACAGTTTAGATCTTCTTGGAGCTCGTGTAAGATGCAGCCTGGGACACCGTCTGGTCCCAATGATGCTGTGTTTTTAGCTTTGGAGAGGGCAGCTCTCACATGTGCATCTGTGATCTCAGGAAGGCTACACTCTGTTGGGATAGACATTTGCTCTTTTGGGGGGGAAGTGGGGGAGAAGTTTGCACTGAACCTTTCTGCCAGGATGTTGACAATGTCTGTGGGTTCAGTGAATTTTTTTGTCATTTTGCATTAACTCAGAGAATATATGGGAGTTGCCTCCCAGGTTGTTGACATAACTAAAGAAGGCCTTGTGATTATCTTTAGTGTCTTGCAATTTTTCTTTCAAAGCTGGCCTTAGAAGATTTTATGAGGGATCATAATTTCTTGCTAGTACTGATCAGTGATGCCTTCCCTTTTTGGGATTTTGCTCTGTCATGTAGCAGATTTCTCCTTCTGTTGTATAGCTTATTTATGGCCGGGGTCCACCAGACAGGTCTCCTGCCTTTGGAGGAGTGAGTCTTGGTTTTATTTGGGATAGCATGCTCCATGCATTCCTGTAGGTGTCCATAGAATGCTTTTGTAAAGGATTCTGCATTTTGGGCTGTATTGTCCACTGGCCCGGGGGCTTTGAAGGATTCCACCTCAGTTTTGAGAAGTGTGAAGTTTGCTTTTTAGAAGTTCTTCACTGTGGTTTCCTTGGCTAGGGGTGGGGACAGAATATGGATGTCCAGTGAGATTTGTTTATGGTCTGATCTTACCAATGAGGGGTATACCTCTGGTGTGGAACATAGAGACCCCATGTTGGTGATGACCAGATCCAGTATGTTTTCCCCTCTTGTGGGAGTGGTGACCAGTTGTTCCATAGCATTTGTGTTTATAAATTCTAGGAATCATTGGGCGAGGGTGTTTGGGCTTGAGTAGTTTTCCCAATCGATGTTTGGGTAGTTGAAGTCACCCAATATAATAGTGTTTGGAGAGACCTTCATATTCTCCAGTGTTCTCAGGAAAGCCGAGTGAGGTTTCTGTGTTTGGGGGGGTGGTCTGTAGCAGGCTACAAACTGAAAGGCAGTTTTGCCCACTGCTAGTTGCACACGGATGGTCTTCGAAGCTTCGTGCAGTGCCACTAGCCTGGGGGTGTGGGTATCTTTGATAAATATGGATACTCCCCCTCCTTTTGTGGTTCGGTCCATGTTTTGGGGCCGGAAAGCATGGTATGAAGTATAGCCTGGTAGTGCTGGGGTGCTGTCGGGAGCCTTGAACCAGGTTTCTGTTACTGAAGAGATATCGATATTCTCCATACTGAGGAGAGTCTCGAGTGCATGCATCTTGAGGTTTAGACTTCTGGCGTTGAGCAGCTTTACCCTTAGTTTTTTTTTCTTTGTGTTGTCTATGGGGGTGGGTTTGTCTTTTGAGCCTTGCCTAAAAAAGGCACTATGGGGGGGGGCATGAGCCTTAGCCAGTATTCAAAAACCCAGGGGTGACAGGTGCAAGCTGTCCCTAGCGAAGCAACGTGGCTTGTCGAGCATGTCATCCCAGGCTGACAGACACTGGATCCCCTTTGAATGGCACCAATACTTTAGCCAATTGTTAAAATTGATCATTTTATCTTTATACTGTGGCATCATTCTTAGTGAGGGTAAGATGCTACTCAAGGTCAGGGTCATACCGGCCTGGGCTACATGATCAAAGAGCTCCTGTACGTCTTTTTTCATGTAGACCAGGGAGGTACATCTCATGTCATTCACACCAGCATGGACAATGACGGAGTCATACTTGTACTTGCTTTGGAGTGATCTGAGTGCTTGTGTTATGTGTATGGAATTATTTGCTCAAAGCACTTAAACAATATGCATTTTCCCTATATTTTATAATTCTTATAACTAATCTATATAATAACCAATTCTCTTTTATTAAAATTAGCTTTTTTCTTTTAGCTGTTTCAAAATATTAAAAGATAGAAAACAGGGTTGTCCCTTGTCATCGCTAATATTTGCTCTAGCAATTGAACCTTTCACAAACTTTACTAGATCTAATAGTAAAATTCAGGGATTTTCAATAAATGAACGTTATTCCTGTAAAATTCAGTTATTTGCAGATGATATTTTAATAAGTTGTAATGTTGAAGCTTCAATAGAAAATTTAACTAAGTCTATTAATGATGTTGAAAAAGTATCAGGTTTAATGCTTAACCCTGATAAAACAGAAATGTTTAAGAAAGAAAATAACTGCTGAATGGATAAATGACTCACTGGTAGCAACATACATTAAAAAAAAACCACGGCAAGTCAAATACAGCAGAGGCTTTTAATAATTGGTATCATTATCTAAAAGACATACAGTGACAAATTGCAAGTAATTAAATACAAAGTAGCCATTCATGCATTTAAAAAAGTTGAGTGATAGGGTACTTTGATGTCATATTTTTTAAAACCTCAGTAGTTGTTTTTTGCATTATTTAAATGCTGTTTTTATATGATTGTTATTTATGACCTGATGAAGTACCATTTTCTGTTGTGAAAGCACTTAGCAATTATTAAAAGCCTCTGCCATGTTTTTCTTTTTTGAAAACAGAAACTTTACTTATTAATAAAACAAGTTAATAATTATTTAAGAAACTATAATAATTTTATTTGGGCAGTTCACAAATTAATTATCTTGGAATTATATTTAAATGTACTGTAAAAGACCCAATAGCAGTAAACTATAGTAATTTAATAGACACTGCTACTAAAATAATTTATTGGAACATTTTTTTACAATGGAAGATAAACTTACTTTAATTAAAATAATCCTACCAAAGATACTTTTAAATCTACAATCACTAATTATTCTCCCTCCTGAAAAATCTTTAAGAAATTAAATTCTCCTCTTCTAAATTTTCTCTGGTTTCCCAATAACCACGGATATCCTTTTATTGGCATGTTAAAAGTTAGCAAGAAAGGGGATTACATTTTCCAAATGTTGAATTATATGCCAAATCCATAATTCTCAACTTAATATCTCTATGGTTAATTTCCTCTTACCAATCCACTTGGAAATCCATTCATGAAAGATTAATAATAACTGCTATGTTGTAGAATCTTTTTTTAAATTTGGAATTAATAAATGTTACTGGATTTTGAAAGACGTATGTTTACATGAATAGAGAAAATACTATTCCTCTCCCTTCAATGATTACATCGTTCATTAAATTTTGTGATAAAGTTAAACATTTATTATGTTCATTGTTCCCTATAGCAAATACTGTGAGTTATTTGGGGACTTTTAATATAAATACAATGCTAGATCTTAAAAATGCAAATTTAATTTTTTGGCATCAATACTTAATCAGAAATAAATCACATAATGCTGATTATCTTCTTGCGATACATTGTTTAGAAAACAATAATTGGTTGACTATACAATCTTGTAAAAATATATTATTGACAAAATCAAAACCTCCATGGATTTTCAAACAAAACCTATTTCAAAGATACTTGAGTTTTTATTTTCAGAATCAATAGTAACTCAAATAAGAATAAATCATATATATCAATAATTTATAAAATAAGAGAAGAGTTTGGTTCCACTGATTCAATATTTGGAATTATTCAACTAAGATTGATGAGAAGGCCTTTTTGATGAAGATAAATGCTTAATTCTTAAATCTACAAGAAAATCCACTTCTCTTTATTAGAAAATATATACATGGAGATTTATCCACAGGGTGTTGATAACTCCATATAAAGTGACTTTAATATGCAACTATGCGAAAATTGTCAGAGGTGTAATAAAGTCTCTGATGCAGACTGGTTTCATATGATATTGGGTTGAATTTTGAAATGTTGCCCAATCTTTATGGGCAGATAATTGTAGAATTTCTAACTACTTGATCTAATTTAATGCTCCAGTTCCAAACTACATTCCAAGGGTGCAGGTGCCTCTCCTTTTGTCCATTTTAGCTATAGGAAGAAAAATAGTCACAAAGAATTGGAAATGTAAAATTACTTTTTCCTTCACTGAATTCATTAATTTAGCAAACATTGTCTGTAAAAAAATAATTGTCAACTTACAAAATGAGAACTCTGAATATTACTCACCAGTTTAGATTTTGGTCAAAATTTAGTGATTTACTTGGTAAATTTTAATGATTTAGTTTTCTGTGTTTAATTTCATTGCAGGCATCTGTAAATAATTAGTTTTTCTATTTATCTTTAAATAATTTTGTACAATCTTTGTTTGAATATTAATAAAAAGTTGTTTAAAAAAAGATGTCCTACTTCCATCTTAGAATTACATCACAAATCAACCATCGTATTCCTATGTCAGATTTAACAATGGTCATTTAAGTCTTGGTTACAACTACAATGGACTTTTACAATGATCTCTTCATTGGGTAATACATGGTGACTTCACTTGGCTTCAGGAAGTGCAAATTTTAGCCACAGTGTAATTGGTTATCACAACAAAAACCTATCACATTGCACTGGTCTTTTGGGTCCTATACTAACTGGCAGTGACACAAGCATGTATATTTAAAGTCTTGATTTTCACCTATGGTGCCCTAAAAGTCAGGGTCCTGACAACCTAACACAGTGGATAAGATCCTATGCCCTGGGCAAACAGTTCAGATCTGCCAGTGAGGGACTGCTACTGGTTGTATAGCTGTCTTCCCTGAATAGAACAAGTGAACTTAAGAACTCTTTCAGAGAGCCTACAAAATGACATCTGTTTACCAGTCTGAGGCAGTGCATCTCTTTTATACATTTCTGCTATGTTAATATGCAAGATTTTTATTTGCTGTTATCTTGCTGTGTTTTAGACTTGTCTCTTTGCAAAATGATTGACACCCAGATTCTCAAAAGCTTGCACGGCATGACGATTGGTGCAGGAGGTCAGGCAGGCAATGTGTCTGCCATGTGATCCAGGAATAGCCTGCAGGGGCATGCATGAGCGCTCCTGCACTAATCTTGCATGGACTAAGCCCTGGTCTGCAAATCACCTCATTTGCAGCTGAAATACATGCAAATGAGGTGATTTTGCAATCCAGGAAGCTTGCAAAAGTCCATGCAAGACTAGTTCAACCTGCAGAAATGTACTCGGTTAGTAACCGAGTACATTTCTGCAAAATCCAAAACGAAGCTATGACAGCTCCAAATAAAGGCTGCATATCATGTAGTAAGCATGCCAATTGCCAAGTATAAGGCCATTGGAATTGCAAACAAACAAAAAAAAATCAACTTTTATTTTCTTTTAGCTGATCTCGGCTGTTTAAGCATAGGGCAGTGGCTCGCAAATGGGATCGAGGGGAAAATAATAAAATAAACCTAAAATAAGAATTCTAACTAAAATCTGTATTCTTCCATGCAAGTCAATGGCAGGCAGAAGATAATCTGGCCAGTGAGTACTGGGTGCTAAGGGGGGAGGCTCAGTGTGAGACATGCAACTATGCACTAGCAGTCATTCCTATGCAAATGAGGGGAAGGATAGTGAATCCCAGTTTTTCCCAGCATGTGAGTCAGGTCCCAACAGTGTAAGAGTAGGAATAGCCTGGTGTAAGCCTAAGAGTTAGGTGACATCATGGGGGTGTGTGTCAGGCATACTGTAAGTGGATTGGAACCCTGTGGCTCGGGTTTGCTCCTAGCTTAGCATAGCTAAGCTAGGGGGTGTGTCTAAACCTGCTTAGCACTCTTTACAAAGCCTAAGCAGGTGTGCATGCCACGCACCACATTTTACAGGAAGAAAAAACAGGTTAAACCTGGAAATAGCAGCAGTGTGCACATTTGAGTACTCTGTTTGCACGGCGTGCCCCTGAGCTTAAACAGGATGGCAATAGGAGGGGAAAACAGCAGTAGAAAAGTAATAAAAGAGAACTAGCTTTGCTGGCAGGTAAAATGTACCAGAATCAGCCAATTACACAAGCAGCAGACCAGCCAAGCCCAGAACACTACTATAAACTAAGCAAACACCTTCTCCTCTGGTTTTTCCCACACTCTACACCACCGGTGTAAACAAACAGGGAACTTTTAACAACAGCGAAATGATAGGGGCTGCAATAGCTATCATACAACTTGTGGAAGAGGCTGAGGGTGGTGAGGATGTGAATGCTGCCAACCAACCCACAGTGAGGAGACGGAGAAGAGTGTACAGACCTAGGGTAGCCTACTAGGGGCTACATGAGCTGGAGATAGTGGAGTGCTATAGGGTGGACAGGGACCTCCTACAGAAAATTGTTGAGCTGTGCTGCTGACACACAGAACTAACAGAGGGGTACCCATCTCAGTGGATGCCAAGGAATGTGTAGGCCTAAGAATACTAGCTACAGGTACCTTCCAAAGGCCAACTGGGGATATGATGGGGATTTCACAGGCATCAGCATCCAGGATGCTCCACCAGTTCCTAGATGCCATGTCAGCACATGTCAGTGAGCACGTATATTTCCCCAACACCCATGAGGCACTGGCCAGCAATATGCGTCTCTTCCACCAAATAGCAGAATACCCTGAGGTAGTAGGAGGAATAGACTGCATGCACATATGCATCAAAGCACCACCTGGTGAGTGGGGTAGGGACTATATCAACTGCAAGGGCTTCCTCTCCATCAACTGACAGGTCGTGTGCTATGCCCATGGCATAGTAATGAATGTGTGAGTTGACTGCCCTGAAAGCTATCATGATTGCCACATCTGGCATCTGATGCAGCTGTACCAGAGATTTGCCAATGGGGGCATCCCTCATGGTTGCCTAGTGGGGGATGCTGGATATGCACTGGAGCTATTGCTTATGACACCCATCAGAAATGCACACACACCTGAACAAGAACTCCATAATGAGGTATACGCATAGACCAGAATTATAGTAGAGCATGTGTTTGGGATGCTCACATCATGGTTCCAGTGCCTGGACACATCCGGTGAAGCCTTGCAGTACACACCAGCTACATGTACCCAGATCATCCTTCTATGTGCCATACTACACAATATGATCCTGTGGAAACATCTGCAGCAGGAACAGCACAGGGCAGGACCACTCAGCTCCCAGCATTGGCAAGGCCTGCACAGGGACAGAGTGACTTGGAGGAGGAACAACCTGAGCCTGTCCCAATAGGCAGAAGGAGGTGTGCCCAGTATGCTCTGGCCTTAACAAAGAGGTAATGCATAGCACATACACTGACACAGGAGGGACCCAGGGAATAACATCTCTCTCCGACTCTCACATAAAGTAAAAGGGATGCCAAACATTACACTACCTGTGCCTAACCATGTGTAGGGAGTGTAATATTTGCATTTGGCATAGGCAGCCCTGCAGCACCACCCTCAATACTGTGACACCCACAAGGTAAGTGACTCACACATGCCAGTCAGGGGGGGTCACATAACCAACAACAGTCACAGCCAGCAGGACAGGTGTAGACAAACACAAACAAAGACTGTGCTATGGACTCTGAATGAGGCCTATGAGTAACCTCCCACCCAGGCCTACACAAACAGACTACAGCAGGTCAGGCAGTGGGAGGTCAGTTCTGAAGGGTAGGATGTCAGAAACCAATATGTAGGTAATTAAAAACTAAGATCTGTAGTACACTGGTATGCCTCTAGCCAGCATGATAAGTAAGACTACAGACTGAAATGGAGTACCTGACATACCAGCACAGTCCTTGCAAATGTGTACAAGTTTCATGTGTGCCCCCATCCTACATAGAAAATAGTAACAGTCAGGTGTGCCCCCATCCTGTGTAGAACTGCAGAAATAGTCAGGTGGGCCCCCCCATCCTACGTAGAAATATAATAACAGTCAGGTGTGCCCCCCCAATCCAGTGTAGAAATGTAGAAATAGTCAGGTGTGCCCACCATCCTACGTAGAAATACAGTAACAATCAGGTGTGCCCCCCAATCCTGTGTAGAAATGTTAAAATAGCCAGGTGTGCCCCCACATCCTATGTAGAAATATAGTGACAGTCAGGTGTGCCCCCCAATCATATGTAGAAATGTAGAAACAGTCAGGTGTGAACCACCCTGCTATGCAGAAATGTAGTAGCAGTCAATGCAAAATGATCAATGGATACCCTGCAGAGACAGCATGCTACCTGCCGGTATACAGCACATAGGTCAGCACTGCAGTGCAAACTACCTGGACTCGATCCACACATGCAATACAGATGGCCATACTGGGCATGTTCACACACTTGGAGAAATGAAGGTAATGTCAGTCAACAACACACTGAAAGATCATACTGGGCATACTCACACACTTAAACACATGAAGGCCATGTCTGCAAACACCAGTGGACCAGACATACATGGCAGTTGCAGTTGTTAGTGCAGACACTTGTCAGTAGGCACCACTCATGACTTGCACACACAATGGATAGGAATACAGACATATATGTAAAGACAGCGTACTATAATAAGCCAAAGGGTAAACGGACATAGATGTGTGGAAGAGGGTGACTGTGATAAGGATCCACCCAGGCCTGTCCCACCCAGCACACAGCCAAAGGACCCCAAACACATGAGGTGCAGATGTCACTCATTGCAGATACTAGCCACCAGTATCTGTCAGCATGACAGATTATGTGGCGTGCGCGCCTGTTGTGCAAAATGACTGTACAAGGAAGTAGTCATCTAGCAGCTGTGTACACGTACCTGTGAAATGTGACCCTGTGTGTGCCCACATGTGGTGTGTCAATCCATAGATGAATGGGTTATGGCCCATGCACACACACTGCCCTCCCCATAGCCCTACTATAACAAGCCCACCGAGGTCATCCAATATGAAATACACCTTTTGGAGAATTGCAGCCCAGTAATGTCTGTGGGACGTCCCATAACTGTGTACTGCTGTAGTGTGATAAACTAGTTAGGTAGGAGTTCTAATCCCAGACTTGACAACTGTGTGTGTGTATGTGTGTGTTTGTGTGCATATTTGTCTGCCTCTGACTGTGTAGAAAGTAATGCTTTTACAGGTATTCACACTACCAACAATTCAAATGCTCAACTTTTGGCAAGGCTGCTGATGTCATCCATCTAGAAAGGTTCTAGCCCAGTAGTCTCCGTAGCACGTCCTGTAACTGCTGTAGTGTGATAAAGTACTTAGGTAGATGTTCTAATCCTGGACATGGCAAGTGTGTGTATGCCTGCCTGTCTGTGTAGAGAGCAATGCTTTTTAGGGTACTCACACTCCCTACAATTCATATACTCAACTTTGCCAAGGTTGCTGATGTCATCCACCTAGAATTACACCTCTGGGAAGGTTATAGCCCAGTAATCTCCATAGTGCATCCTGTAACTGTGTACTGCTGTTGTGTGATTTAGAGCTGTGGTAGGGTTCCATCCCCACCCATGGCAGTTCTGGATGTTTTGTGTCTGTTTCAACGTCTGTGTATGGAGCAATGCATTACAGGCTAGTCACACACTACAGTTCGAATGTCCAACTTTGGCAAGCCTGCTGATGTCATTCATTGTGAAATACACCTTTGGGGAATGAGGCTTCAGTAATCCCTATGGTGCGTCCTAAAACAGCTCCATGCTGTGGTGTGATATAGGCCTTTGTTAGGGGTTCTATACCCACGCATGTCAGTTGTAGATGTTTTGTGCGTGTGTCATTGTCTGTGTAGGGAGCAATGCATTTTAGGCTAGTCACTGTCACTACAATTAGATTGTCCTACTTTGGCAGTCCTGCTGATGTCATCCAATGTGATATACACCTTTGGGTAAGGAGTACTCAAGTAATCTCCATGGCATGTACTATAATTGTGTAATGCTGTTGTGTAATACACTAATTAGTTAGGGGTTCTACTTTCAGACACAACAGGTGTGTGTGTGTGTGTTTGTAACTCATATCTGATGTGGTTGTGAGTATGTAACACCTGTGGCCAATGTGGAGTGGCTTTTGCATAATTCTTACATGGAGGTCCTACTATATATTGCAATGTCCACCGTACAGGAATAACAGATGTGAAATAGCTGGGAGGCTGGAGTGCAAAGTCATACCCATACATGTGAAATCAAGGCCAGGCAATCACAGTTAGCAACCCCAGTATTACCCAGAGCACACTCTCAACCCATGTCTCATACGCACACACATGCCTAGGCAACAGCCAATATGTGAGTAGTACACTGCATATTGGCCACTGATAGTAAATATGGAGTAATAGCAGTGGGCTACAGAGAGCATGGAACCCTGTCCATCTGTCCAATATGCATGTACATGCAGAGAGTGCACTCTCCCCATGTTCCCCAATGGACACCTGCAACACCTGTGGTGCCATCACATGTGACCCACGAAGGACATACCAAGCCTGACAACATGTCCTATATGGACAGATGCCACTGACATCGGGGAATGCAGTTAGCATGCTATAAATGTAGATGCAGGGTGAAACTGCTGTCCATTACCAGTTCCCACCACAGGTGGGCACATCTGATGATAATCTGTGTTCACAACATGGGCCAAACACTCCAGGTACTGTTCCACATGTAAAACCACAAAAGATGCAGCACAATCCAAATGCACAAAAAGACCACAGGGCAAAGAAATCCACACCAATAGCTTTAATGTCACTGTACATGCATGTGGGAGGTGTGCACATCCCAGACACATTCTATGTCATGGACTAAGGAACACATACATGGCAAGTGATGCACAGCATGTCAATACTGGCACCCTGTGTGTTTCTGCATTTGTTGCATGGTGTGTATGTTCACATCCACACTCACTACAACCCCCATTGGCATACTGAAGCATGCTGTCTGATGTCAGATACCTCCCCATACCCTTTGCCCATAGATGCTCTGTATGACCCATGTGGTGCCTGTCATACCTCCACAGTGATGTGTTGTGGCAATCCCACTACTGATGAGTTTTGATCCTGGCCCTGCCAAGTGTGTCAGTGTGTGTGCATCCCTGTGAGAGTGTGGCTGTGTTGACGGTGGCACCTGTTCATGTTGACAGGCATGTGTACATCACCTACTGTATAGCTACCGTATCCCTGTTGCAGATGTCACTCACCATCACATATATGTTCTGAGGGCTCCACAAGAAGTAACCTATGTGGCACATTTATTAAATGCATAGAACTGTGATAGCACTACATAGTTGTCAGGGTTTGATACCTTGTGCTTGTAGGTGTGTGACACATACATGCTTAGGTTTTACTCTCCCACCCCTCCCTGACTTGTCTTTGCCTCTGTCTGCCTCTTCCACTCCCTGTCTGGTGGATGTAGAGACCTACTCCTGCTTTGCTTAGGCAGCAGCATGTGTATTTTAAGTGATGCTCATAAACAGCTGATGGCCTCTGCATGAATTGCAGCATGCCCCTAGCTGATTGCACGTGGAACAGCTGTGGTAACATTCCCATAGCCAGTTGCATGGAAACACACTCCAATATCTAGGAACATCATGTTGATGTTTGCCCTTTTCATTCACTGTGAGCAGGAACTAGATCTGTTGTTTGGCAAGCAGCATCTCAGATGGATTGGGGATTTACCTCTAACAACATACACTGTGGAAACAGGGCAACACACAGGAGGGTGTTGTGTCTGACCTGACTACAGACTGTAAGTGCTGCTATACTGCATTTGGAGTAATGTTGGCTTAACAGTATGTGTGTGGATATGGCTGTCCTACATGGCTCAATACCTGCCATGTCAGTTCTATGTTTATGAGGAATCCCCATCTGTAGGGTCATCTGCAGACTGGGCAGTGTTCTGTGCCTTTGGTTTCATGTGCTACCCATGGAGCATCTGTCTGTGGACTGCAGAAAGTAGTGTGAGGATTGCAGTCTGTAGATGGTGAAAGCCGTGACATTTACTGACTTCATATCCCTCATAGGGCATATGTTGCAACAAACCCTGTTACAACAGTAAATGTATGAGGCTATCACAGCAACATGTCAATATGGGCCCTGTGTATGTGCTTCCAGCCCCAACTCTGTCAACCTTTGCACATATGTAGTGCAAGAAGAAGTGCATATATGCTGTACACCATAATTAATGTCATCATATCTGATAACAAGCCAGTGATATATCAGTCTGCTACACGTTATGTACAGTAGGAGTTATATTTGATGACATAACCTGGACATGCTGTGATTGTTTGTACAGTACTGAAGTCTGTGTACTTATGGTGAATGTCGACAGTGTGTGTATTGTTAATATGTACCTTGGCCTATGTACATTCTCTGGTAGTTGTCATTGTCCAAGGTCCCATCCTATCTGATGTTACATGCTGCTCCACTGTATGTTACCATACTGGCTTACATGTTTGTAATGCTATACACACACATGTGCCATTTCACAGCCAAACATTAGACCAAACTGTGTAGCGGCCCAGTATATGTAGGGTTAGTGTGTGAGTGGCACATATGAGGATAGTGGTGAACACATAGTCCTTATACTGTAATAGTATGCTACCTTGCCATATGTGGCTGTGGCTATGTTCTGATTGGTTGTGGTTATGCACTTTCATGCAGGTGTATCTTACCCTGTGCTGTGACATGCCTGTACAGCCTGCTATATATGCAGGTACATGTGCATTCCCCCATAAGTGATGTAGGCCAATGTGTTAAGCCAGTTTGCCTGTAGCCTGCACAGAGCATTGTTACATGCCTAGCACCTTAGTGTACTTACCCAGTGAGATGTCATGTGCAGAGACTTGCCAGATGTACTGCTGCTGGGCCTCCCTTAACAGTCAAGTATGTCAGACAGGGCAGTGGGATGCTGTAGAGATGTATGTCAATATCTATCTGGTAGTATGTGGCCATGGCACCCCTGTACCAGTGGGTAGTATGTGTCAGGACAGACAGGTGTGTGTGAATGCATAACCAATGGTGGCATATGTATACCAGTTGTTATGTGTTATACCCATCTACATGGCTGTTAACATCCATGTTGTCAGGCATGGCACACCTGTTTTGCACTAAGGGGTTCTGTGTATACCTCTGGACTGTGCAGAGTGTGTCAGGATGTCCACACATATTGGCCAATATCTCTGCTGCAGTCGACAGGGGCAGTACTTGCTAGCAGCGGTACTGTACTATGATGTCCTTAGGATGTCTGTCAGTAGCCAATGGCACACATGTAGAAAGCAGATGTGACCCCCCACACACACCATGTTTGTGAAGACAATCACAGTTACAGTAGCAATAGTATATAGAACTGTAATAGTACACACATAAAGGTTTTCTATTCCTGCAAACCTGTGTGTGGTGTTTTTTCCTATGACCTCTCTGTGGGTATATGTTGCAGGCAATGGCTGTCATTTGTGTGGGTGGCCCATACAGTGTCCAGTTGTTCAGGTGTGAACTGTAGGCATAGTGGCTGTTCCATATTTTGTGCACCTCCTACATATGTATCTTACTGTACATATCTCTGCGTCTGAATGTGTAGTCACATGTATATATATATATATATATATATATATATATATATATATATATATATATATATATGTAAATATATATATATATATATATATATATATATGTAAATATATATATATATATATATATATATATATATATATATATATATATATATATTATATATATGTGTGTGTGTGTATCTGTATCTGCATACATTTGTCTGTGTATATGTATCCTGGGGATGTTGATAGCTTCCACATTTTACATTTCCTATGAGAGCCAGACTGTACCACATGATATGTTGCCAATACCAGCCTGACATCATGCAGGTGGGATGTAGTACTGTTAACATCTTGTGCCCATGTTATTACAGGTCCTGGTTATGGGATCTGAAACACTTGGTAGTGTATTGCAGGGTGGATGTGTTTGGCTGGGGGGGTATGCCTATTCATACAAGATGTATATTGTTTGGGGCCTCTCAACCCCATTAACGATGCATGTGGACATATTTATTTTTGTTAAATTACCATTGCTATCTACAGATGTATGGCAACATGTGCTTATATAGATATATCAGCTTACATATGTATGACTATGCCTGTATATACCTACATAGATATATGCCTGTGTACATATATGTACCTTGCTGTGCATATGTCGACATATAGGTGTAGATATATATATGTGTCAATATAGGCATTTGCATGTATATATGTTCATATATATTTATATATATGTATATATTTCTAAATACATATATATATATATATATATATATATATATATATATATATATCTACATATATAGATATGTTGTTTGTGTTTAGGTATTAATATATTTACATACCCAGATACATCTAGATGTTGGTTAAATTCTCTGTACTGTAGCATAACTGGGCTGGATAATATGTTTCTGAAAACATGAGACTTTAGTATATTTGTCATGGCTTTTTGGTAAATCACTTTGTCTATGGTGTCCTGGGTTCGAGCCTTGCAGAGGCAGTTTGTTTTGTTACTGGGCAGAACACCAGCCATTGGATACAGAGTGATTAAGTTACTTTAAAGCAGTTGTAAGCGGATTTGTGCAGGTTTGTGGTGAGGTAAGCACTGCTAACTTCTGGTTACAGTTTCTTACACTCAGCTTCTAAATTGCATAACCTGTGTAGGCATTGCTTATCCCTGCGCAAACAGGCTTAAATCCACTCACTGCTGCTTACAAGTGCTTACTCTCATTTACCCCATGTTAATTTCTTTAAAAGAAAAGAAAAAGGAGTTGATAAGAAAGTGGTGAAAAAGGGGCACAGATAGGGAAAGGCAGTAGGGAAAATAGCCAGGGATGTGCAGGAGGGGTGTAGGGAAGGTCCATAGCTGCCCATTTCTTCTACAGCTACAGCTGTGCATATACACTGAATTTAGAGGTAGATTTGAACACTCAAACACCTGGGAGGGTGTGAGGACAACAATAATTCATTGTGATGCCAATTAGACTGGATTACATGTGTCCAGCGGACATGTGCGTGAAATGGACAGCTATGTATGGGGCAAAATTTTTTTGTAGGAACAGATTGCCCTCAAGCTGACATAGCCGATCTTAAAATTCCCTGTCAAGCTCCCTAATGCACCGTGGCCCAGACCTGATGGCAAGTGACAATTACCTCTCCGCTCCCGCTCCCAGGGGAGGGGGCTGAGCCCCATCCCCTGTGGCAGTTCCACCTGAAGGTGGTGCAGGGCCAATGGAGGAGGAGGTCCCAGGCTGGGCTCCAGATGTGCTTGTCCCGGTGCCATGGCCAGCTGAGGTGGAACAGGTGGGTCCGCTGGGACTGGCCTTCCCATACAAGCTATGGTGTTGCAGTTTTAAGAATGATATGGGTTAGTAATAGTCAACAGCATTCGGGTTTAGTTATAACAGCATGCATAGATATTCTCATTAACCCAAGACTCTAGATTAACAACAGTTGCAGAGCAAGCAGAACACATGCATATATGGGACAACAGCAGCCATTACAACATTATGCAGGTTTCATTGATGGCAACAGCTCACCAGTATGGGGGTATTTTAACATGGCACATGCATAGAACCAAAGGTGATTATTTGTAAACCAATAGGACATATGTCCCAACAAAAGAATGGAGTGTACACATACCCACTGAGGTGTGTAACTGGGTTATTTTTGCACATATGGTGGGGATGAGAGACAGAGGTCCATTAACAATTAATATATCCCTGTAGTTTTCACAACTTTCTTAGTCACTGCAGTGATCTGTCCCTTACATGTATTACTACACTACCCAATGGCCTTACTTTGTACAATGGTATGTTTGTAGATTAGTATATATGTGGACTGTGTCTTATGTATAGTCTACACCTCTTACCTGTTATAGCTGTTGAGAAAATCATTAACACTCCCTGACAAATTCTACACATACTCCCAGATGCCATGCTTGTAGACAAGTATATGAGTGAACTGTGTTGTAACTACAGTCTACACCTCTTACCTGTTATAGCTGTTGGGAAAATCATTGTTAACACTCCCTGACAAATTCTACACATACTCCTACATGCCATGCTTGTAGACAAGTATATGAGTGAACTGTGCTGCACCTACAGTCTACACCTCTTACCTTTTATAGCTCTGGGGTAAATCTTTGTTAAGACTACCTGACAAATTCTACACATACTCCCAGATGCCATGTTGATGTTATACACATACCTAATAGTCCATTATTGCACACACTCTGTTCAAGACTTGATAGGATGCAGGTGTTAATGTGACATATTTTGGAATAGCTGTCATACACTTTGTGTGAGATGCTACAATGACAGATTTGTTTCCATAAACGTTCTCTTTTTATGTTCAGGTTTGACTATCCATTATATGTCAGTATAAGCTGCCTACATTTCTTGGATCATCACACTTATTTGTCAGGGGAACAGGTTACCGGGGAGCAGATTTGGGCCCATTGTCTGGACATGCTGGACAGATTAGAACAGTTGAGGGGTATGACTATGCATACAGTTTACTACCTGAACATTCTGCCACAGTCTGTACAGTTGCTGGTTATGATTATGCTTTCAGCTTACTATATGAACATTCTAGCAAAGTCTGTACAGTTGTTGGGTCTAATTATGCATGCAGCTTTCTATCTGAACATTCTCAAAAACTAAGTACAGTTGTAGGGTATGATTATGCATACAACTTACTACCACTCCCAGGATTCAACCCCCTGCTGTGTGTGGTAAAAATGTTACAGTTGACATCACAGTACACTGTGCTATCAGGGAATTGGTGTAAAGCATTCTAATGGTTTCTGTCTAAGTCTCCCTCAGTTGTTCTATATGACTGTCCTCTTGGGACTTCCAACATTGTTATACTGAACTTCCTACACATTTTATCTGTGTTCAGCTGTGTGGGTAACACTGCTTAATACAACAGTACTATTTATAAAATGCAACACTACAACATATGACAGCAGAATGTACACAAGCACACCTGGGGTTATACTTTTATTCACAATATATTACACCTTTTTTCCATGCAACCTATATGACAGTCTTCCTGCCATACTCTCTGGTTTATTCAGTACATCCCATATACAATACATTTTTATACTGGTGCAACACTTTCTAGTACTGTTATATTTATTTGTTATGACAGTACATGCAAGAATATTACACACCTGCCTTGCGACATAACCTTAGCAGTCTAGTGGCATGGGCTTGCTGGTTCGCAGCCCGCTCATCTGCAGCTGTCGGAGAAATACAGTGATATTTAGTATAGTATACACAAGCTAGGCAATCATTATCTATGTAGTAAAATGAGTACTTACTCAGTGCTGGGGCATCAGCCATATGCCTGGATTCTTGGATCCACTGGTCCAAGAGATCAGCCCTCCGCTGCTTCAGGTCAGCATGGCGATGCCTGACCTGCTCACCAGTCTTGGGGATACGAGTAGAACTGGTGAGGTCATGGGCAAGACTATCTCAGGCCTCTGCTTTATACTGTGAGCCCTGGTACTGGCCCTGCAGTAGTCTCTCTTCATGGTGCTTTACCAGGAGCTATACCATGAAGCTGGACTCCTGGGTGCCCCAGTTCTGCGCAATAAATTGAGTGCCTTCGCTAACTTCAGCCATTCTGCCTACAGTAGGGAGCTGCAATCAGTTATGGGAATTATTGGTGCCTGTGGGGTTTAAAAATGCCAAATTTCCCACACTTTCCTGTGATTGGATGGTTTTGAAAAGGCTACGCTATGGGCACACCTGCTTACCTAATGTTGGCATTGCTTAAAGGGGCATACCAATGGGCAAATTGTGTTAGCTGGCCTGCGCATCACTTACACCACATAGGCTGACGTGTGCAATGCTTAGCATTGCTTAATATCTAATTAGCATTATATTTTCCTTTTGACATTGATTTATTATTTGTTACATGTTATATCTTTGTCTGGTATCTGTGATTCATGTGTACGTACACTGTATGGGCTCCTGGGGAATTCAACACTTTATTACAATAACGCCTCACATCTGGCCTTACTGCAGTACTCCAGTTCACATATTTATGTTATGTAGCAGGTTATACAACATCACACTGTACATAGATTCATTTCACATGTTCAGTTTGATTTTCCTATGGTGAGGATTTGTTTGTTTATACCTCAGTCTTATGTACTGCTGTGATGGCTTAGTGGTTAACTATAGTGTACAGTGTCCTAGGTTCTAGCCTTGCAGTGGCTATTTATTTTGTTGCTGGGCAGAACACAGGTCATTGGATACAGAGTGATTAAGTCACTTTAAAACAGTTGTAAGCGTGTGTGCGTATGTTTGCATGGAGGTAAGCAGGGCTAACTTCCGGTTACAATTTCTTATACTCAGTTAGCTTCTAAATTGCTTAATCTGTGCAGGCAGTGCTTACCCCCATGTAAATGCACTTAGCCATGCTTACTACTGCTTACATATGCTTACTACTGCTTATTTGTGCTTAAACCTGTTTACTAGTGCCTTATTCATTATGACACTGACACTTCACATGTGCATTTCCTGCAGTACTCCAATTCATAAATATATGTTATTTTGTGGGTTTTACAACAAAAATATTGGTTATACCGTGCTTTGCCATGTAAAATAGACTGTGCTGCAGTGGAACTTGAACTGGAAATACCTGCTCGTTAGGCGAATGCTCTGCTCACTACACTATTGGTATGCTGCTTTATTTGCATATATCTTCCTTGTTATCTTCTTCAGCCTTTTAAGCTGCTTTAACCATAGCTAAGCGATGGGCACACCTGTGCACCTGTGGTTAGCTGTACTCGGATTAAAAAAAAATAATAATAAAAGGGTTTCTTCATTTGATTTTATATGTACTGATGCTGTTGTACACATGGGGGACTGTTGGTGGGGATATGCGGACACCTATGAGCGGTCTTGCTCATTTCTTACCACTTTCTGCTGTTGTACATTGCAGAGGAGTGGTTATTCTGAGAGTTCTGCTCTCAGACATGCCCCCTGCACTCGTTCATGTTCCGTGTAAGCCTGGGAGCCTGGGCAGTGTGCCTTCATTAATATGCATGGTGCGCTGCCATCCTGCTCCTAGATGGGTGCTTCCGTGCAGGAATAAGTTAGTCTTGCATGGAAGATTAGTGAATCCGGGGGTATGTTTTAAATAGTTGAATACTGCAACAAACTAAGTAAGTAAACAAATAAACAAATAAATTCATTAAAAAATCCTAATACCCTGACTTGCTGTACTCAACTCAGCCAATCTTCTTTTTTGATTTTCTAAACCAGATGATTCTGGCATAATGACTCACACATGCAGCTATGTTCCAATAAAGAGATTACAGTTTTCATATACATTCCAATCCTTTCTTTTAATTTTGTCCTGTGCACAATGAGGTAGTCTATCCTTTGTACACAGTGCTTTCACATTCCATGTGCTGTCTTATAGTCTCAAATCTCCCTTGATTTACTCATTTGTTATGTTTTGTAATTCATTCCTTTCCACAATGATGAAACCAGGATTTCAGAGATCCACAGACAATGCCACTGACTTACCTCTCCTAAATCCATTACTTTTAATAGCTTACTCCACTGTTCCTTCTGCCAAAGTATTTGTAGCAATGTAAGACACAATATGGAGCTTCCCTTGCTGTAAGCACTGCTCTTGTTGGAACCTAGAATACATTTTAAAATGGAAGATGAGGTTTAATCTTTAGTGATATTAGACTTTTTCTTTCCTCACAAACCACATACACACACAATGTCCCTCTTATAATTAAGGACTTTCTACAAGCGTAGGTGGTACCGCACAAGGGCATATTGGAGTAAGTATCTAAGCTGTAAAACTGTGCCCCTTTGAGTGCCTCAGTCCCCTATATATACATATTTATATGTCATCACATAATTTGATAACACTTGTGTGCAGTTCTTTTGCCACTATTGGAGCCAGGCATCATTTGTATAACAAAGAAGAACTGTATTTTTTTTCCAGATTTCTCTAAGCAAGGTGCCACTCATTTAATGTTGCAGTTGTGGTGAACTTAACATATGGTAGCACTGTTGTACAATTCAAAGTTACACTATCCTTCATTTGCTTTTTATTTCCTTGCTGTTCCTTGTTTCCTGGCTTATTCCCAACTACTTTTATTGCAGCCAGCCTAATAGGTAAGCAGAACAATTTTGGCAGGAATAAGAGCTGCAGATGCAGAGGTTATTATGACTGCTGTGTCCCACTCGTTGTTGTAGATCATGTTGTAAATCATGCAGGCAAACTAGGTAAAATGTTGTAATGATATTGTTTTTCTATGTGCATAAAATTAATGTTTAGCCTTTAGCTTTCCTAACTGTAGTAGGGCAATGGGATCACCTTTTGCTTTCTCATCTGTGGTCTGCTTATTTTTTTGTCCTAAACTGCACCCTCACACCTATTCTGATGCCCCATTGACTGCTGAGCTGTATGCATTTTAGTAGCATTTCACTTTCTTGATTATACCAACTAATCTGTGGTCTGGTTTCTAAGGGTTCCTGAAGTCATATGCATATTGACTGAGGAAAGTTTGATCAGGGTGTACAACTAACAATGTTCATTAGATTTGCTTTATTTATTTAATTTTTAACTATTTTGAGACTTAGCGGTTTTCTTTTTATACATCCATGACAACCATAACTACTTATGGTGTCATAATATTTTTGAGAGATGGCTTCCTTAACTCACAGACTTATCATATAGTTAGAGGCAGCATTTGAAAGAGCAAGATTTATGCAACAGAGCAATTACTAGAAAATGGAAATTAAAATCTAAACCAACTATACTTGAAGCTGTGAATATTGTAACAGAGATAAAAGAACAGGAAGTGGGATCTTTAGAAAAAGGTTGGAGTAAATTACACAAAAGATGGAAATTGTGAGAACAATACATGCAGAAAAAAAATTTTTGGAAGAAGGATGAGATTTAAGATAAGGCAGGAACTGAATAATTTATGTAATGTTCCTTAGAATATACAATACATTATTAAAAAAGCCCACTCAACCCACCACTACTTAAAATCTTAAAACATTATTATAAAAACTCAAATGACTACTATTTCTTCATCAGATCCATTTCTCAAGTCTCATTCATTAAATTAAAAGACAAGTTCAGCAAATCAGAATCAAGAAATTGGCCCATGCCTTTGTAAGGCTAGCTTTAGAGGTAAAACACCATTTAATCTTGGTAGCCAATCTGCTTATAGATTGGCTATTCATTTAAGTTCACTTAATTCAGTTTGTTGCCGAAGATCTCCTCTTTTATTCATGGGCTGTATAAATAACACTATCAATTTTAAAGAATGACTTGGATATAATTCAATATGCTGAGCGAGTGCATTGTGTTTAACTCTATTCCAAACATCACTCATATACTGCAAGATCCTCTCTTTCAGCATCTGATTGGTCTTCCCTACATAGAACAATTTACATTTTAAACAGCATGATACACAATATTGCTGTTTGTACAGTTTCCATACAAGATCAGTTTATATTCCACTTTAGTAACAGGATTTCATAAATAATTCAAAGAATCAATATATTGGCACCCTTTACACTGCTTGCAAGGAAAGGTGCCTTTCCTGATTAAACCCTTGGTTTTATCATTTTCAACACAAAGACATATATCTTTACATAAAATTCTTTTCAAGTTCAGTCCATTCTTATAACTGAATTGTGGTGTCTCTCCTACAATATTCCTTATCTGATCATCAGTCTTAGGAAAATTCCAGTTCTTTCTAATTATTTGACATATCTTCTTTATGTTGTTGTTATAAGGTAGTATTACTCTTAGACAATCCAGTTTCCCTTTTTTTAAACTTGAAACAGGGGAGGGTACTTCACCTTTTCTCACTTTACTACCGAACCATGGTTTCACTCTTGTTGTTCGCATTCTTTGACATTCTCTAATTCCTTTATTTATCTCATCTGACTTATAACCCTGTGCTAAAAAAATGAGTACTTAGGTCATTCAATTCCTGCTCATATGTGTCATTACTAGTACAAAGTCTAGACACTCTCATTGTCTGTCCTTTTATAATATTGGGATAAATATGTTGTGAATGCATGCTGTCCTGTTTTAACAAACTATTTCTCCAGCATTCCTTTCTATGGATTTTCGTCTGATAATTTCCATGTGTATCCTTATAGATATTCACATCTATAAGGTCTATTCCATTGTGAGATGCTTGCATTGTAAATGGCAAAAAGTTAGTACATTTTTCCAAATATCTTACAAAAGACTGTAGTTGGTCAACATTACCTGCCCGTAGGATAAATACATCATCCACAAATCTAATAGTATCGTAAAAAAGTACACCACTCATTATTGTTGGCCAACTCCAAATTAGCATAGGTGTTGGTACATGCAGTTCCCATGGCAACCCCCCATTGCTGCCAGTAATGTTGGTCATAAAATAGAAAAATATTATTTTCTAATATTAATCTTAGGAATGTACTAATATGCCAAATGGGAAATCTGCTCAACCATGCCTATTTAAGAAATCTTTATTGCCATTATCCCAAATTCATTGGGAATCACAGTAAAAAGATTCTTCACCTCTAAGGTCCCAAACATCCATCTTTGTTCATCATTTATAGTGTTTGTATATTAGGCAAAAGATTAAAACAAATGAGCAATATCTTTCAAAACAGCAGGTGCATAAACCAATGCTTGTTTTATTTTCTACCCATATAGACAGATATTCGGTAACCAATCCTCAACCTGACACAATGGGTTTTAATGGCTGATCATGCCTATTCCTATGCACTTTTGATTGTCCTTTAATTACAGGAATAACTGGGCTTTCCACTTTAACAAACTCATACATATCCTCTGTAATGAGTTCACCCATATATATTTCATATAAACTTGTTTGAACCTGTTTAATTACACATTTCACTTGTATCACATCTATTAGACAATAAGTAGTTTGTTCTTGTAACATTTTACACATTTTATCCAAGTAATAATTACGATACATCACCACAGTAACGCCTCCTTTATCAGCAGGTCTTATGACTATATTACAATGGAAGAGGTAGAGATTTTCAGCAACAAACTGAATTAAGTGAACTTAAATGGATAGCCAATCTACAAGCAGATTGGCTACCAGGATTAAATGGTGTTTTAACTTTAAAGCTCACCTTACGAAGGCATAGGCCCTTTTTTTCGATTCTGATTGGCTGAACTTGTCTTTTAATTTAATGAATGAGACTTGGAAAATGGATCTGATGAAGAGGATTTGCTTGAAATTGCTTATCCATAGTAGTCATTTTGTGTTTTTATAATAAAGTTTTAAGATTTTAAGTCATGGTGTCTTTAGTGGACTTTTTCATAATAATTTTCTTAATTTACCACTACGGTGGTGTTGTTCTTCTGGTTGCTGGATTCATAATATACAATATGTGTAATTTATAACATCTGTAAATGTGAAATTATTAACATGGTTTTATTATTTTTATATAAATGCAAGTTTGTGTATGTCACAAGTGATAATTCAATAAAGGTGTTTTAAAAAAAGATTTTTAATCTGGGGTGCATTACTGTGGCAATATTAATCACTGTTACTCAGCTGTTATTAACATTTTAATTTTTACTTTTTTATTGTCATAAATGAAATAATTGTATGTGTGTGTGTGTGTGTGTGTGTGTGTGTGTGTGTGTGTATATATATATATATATATATATATATATATGTATATATATATATATATATATATATATATATATATATATATATATATATATATATATATATATATATATATATATATATATATATATATATATATATATATATATATATATATATATATATATATGTGTGTGTGTGTGTGGCAAAGTGTGAAATGCCATGTTGATAGATACAAATATTATATGCTGTCAATGTCCTCTTATAATACACTACACTAGAGATACTGTTACTGCTTGCTAGTAATTATGAAATAGGCAGTACTTCTACATTTACTTAATATTTAAAAAAGTCACTTATTAATTATTGTGTGGCATTAGGTGAACTTCAGATGACATTAAAAAAGCTAACACAACAATGGGCTTGGCATCAGCATGCTTTTTTATTTATTTATTTTTTAATAATAAGTATATAGCTGTGATACCTGGCATTATTGACTGACTCTAATCTTCAGTGTTTTCCAAAAAATTAAAAGTATTATAAGGGATAGGGAAAAATCTGAAATCAAATTAAGGACATTGTGTACAATCATGGTCAGTTGAGAGATATGTTGTATACCATATGGCTGTAGTTTTTGTAATGATATTGCTTATTGGTCCTATGAGAATAACGCCAAATCACACTGTGTGAATATTATCATATTTCAGTAGAAGAGTTTAATAAGCATTAATAGTTTGAATGATTTCAATCATTAAAAATATAAATGCTGAAATCTTTGTTAAACAATTATAATAAAATTCTGAAAACCATAACTGTATCATTTTACACCATTCCCTGAAAAAAAATTTGGCATAGTTTCTAATGTCATTCTAGTTGAATAAAATATTTGTCATAATGGGATCATATATTAAACAAACCACATTGCTTTGACAAGGATAATTTGCACCTCCCCCTCTAGGCTTTTGAATATTGGCTAAAGCATTGTCCTCCCCCCAGAGAGCTCTTTTCAGAACTTCCAATATAGCAAAATCTACCCACAGAAATCTAAAGGTGTTACTACTCAATGTCAGGAGTCTAAACAAGAAGCTCAACTCCTTTCAAGCTCTCCTCACCCTGCAGAATGCAATTTTTGAGTCAAGGTTTAAATTTAAGGAGAGTACCCCAGCAGCACAAAATTTCAGTGCCTTCCACACGTTCAGACCAGCAGTAAAAGCAACTTGACCTACATCAATAACAAGCATATCTCTTGGTTTGTTAAACAGGATGGTGCAATGGAGTTCCTCCATGTCCAAGTTACCATAGAATAAGTCCCAGATATAATCCCAGTAGGCTACAGGTCACCCACTATATCTCATGAAACCCATAGCTCATACTTAGAGCTATTGGAGACACTCACCATTCAGCCAAACTCCATACTCATTTGGAGCTTTAATTATCCCTCCATAAACTTGAAATTTTACATGACTCTAAATTTGCAGATGCACAGATAGCTATACTTTATAAACACAAACACCCTGGCCCAGATAGTGCATATGCTTATGAGGGGTACAAACCTGTTTGACTTGGTCCTCACAAATATAGGAGAACATTGCAACCCCCCCCCACACACACACACCACATGTAGTGTCTTTTCTGATAAGATCAGACTATAAAACAATCTTCTTCAAAATAAAAATCAATTCTGTAACCCCAACAAATCCTCACTGTTTGGAAGTACTCCAAGGCAAACTTCATTTTATTAAGTAATAACCTGACAAAATTTGAAGCAGCTCCAAACTCGAATGACTCAGTAGCCTGTGCATTATTATTCAAAAAAGCACTGTACAACCATGATGATAATTGCCCGGAGACAGCCATGCCTACCAGAAGTAACCCCCACCAAAAAATTATAATTAAAGTGGAACTAAAAATGAATCAGGTTGTACAACAAAAGAAAAAAGTCAGGAATTTTCCACCAAAACGATAAAAACTGTCTTATCAAATTAAATAGGCAATCAAGAGGAATAGTTAAGTCAAACAAATCAAATTTTGAGGTAAAGACAGTGTCCCAGGCCAAAGACAATCATAAGTCCTTCTTCAGCTATGTCCGAAACCCCATACACAGCACACAACAGTGTGTTGAACTGCTGCTAATGGAACCATGTTTATTGAACTGGAAGAAACATTAAATCTTCTGGCTGAGAAATTCAGCTCCTACTTTGCCTCCCTCTCACGCCTAGCTGCCCCCAGGAACTATAATCTAACAACATAACCCCTCCAGCTATCAGTAGTGAACAGGTCTTAAAGGTACTCTCAAAAGCCAGGAATACAAGTTTGATGGGACCCAGTAGTATCCAAGGATGTCTCCTAAACAGCCTGAAATATGACCGATCAGGGACACTGGAATCACTTTTCAACCACAGCCAACAAGCATACTTTGTGCCACATGAATAAAGGACCACAATGGTCATCTTTCTGCACAAAGGCAGGCCATCATTGGATCCCAGGAACTACAGACCTATTAGTCTGACAAGTTTCATATGCAAAGCCATAGCAGAATGATCATGGAAATGATTGATAATGACATAGGAAACTTTCAAACACTGAAGCCAACCCAGGTTGGTTTTGTCAGAGGCAGGTCATGCATAGTGAACCTGGGACTTCTTTGAAAAGATCACAAATTTAATGAATGAGGGGAAATGGTGCATGCTACCTACATTGACCTATCTAAGACATTTGATATAATACCCCTCTCTGGCATTATAAACAAACTTATGGAATTAGGCATAATCCCCTATGTAACTCACTGGATTGCCAGCTGGTCCACTTATAGGACCAGGTACATTAGGACTGGAGAGGGCACTGCCATAATAAGGGCATTCACCAGCAGAGGCTCTCAGTGTTCTGTGCTGTGCTGGCCTGCTCCTCTTTGACATATATTTCTTGAAGGTCAGGGTCAATGTCAAGAGCCTGTGGCTTACCAAGTTTGAAGCTGATTGCAAGCTGGCAGCAATCATAGAAACTCTCCAAGATGATAAAATTTTACAGGAAAGTCTAACACAGATAATTGACTGGTGCCAAAGCTACAACTTAAAACTCAATGCCAAGAAATGCATAATAGTACCTTTTGGGAAGGCAGCCATACCGCAAAACTACCTCATCAATAAAACACCCCAAAAGCAGACAAAGTAGTCAAGGATTTCGGGACTGATGTAGATAGTAACCTGACTTTTGAAAACATGTATGTAAGTCAGCAAGAAAATCATTCTGTGTCACTCAACTTGTAAGTAAGCGCATGGCATCTGGGTCCGGAGAAGTCACTGTGACACTAAACTCACTCATCATCAGAACCATTATTGAGTATAACACTCCCTTTGGTCTGTATCTGACCTAGCATATGCCACAACTGGAACATCCACAGGGTTTGTTCACAAAAAGAATACATGGACTAAACAAAATGCTCTATTCCTGTACTATGTTTCCTGCAAACTGCTGAGAGCCAATTTATGCATGACATGCAAGGCACTCTTTTATCCCACCCTAATTGAACTTTTTCATATCTGCAAAACAAATAGCATCAGGACTACAAGATACAATGATTTAAACTTTGTGATTTAAATAGGATATGTTGGAGGAACAGGTATGGATCTCAGAACTCCCATTCTCTGGAATAGTCTTCCCATCCTTGAGAAGCAGAGCCCTTCCTTAACCCTATTCAAGTGTAACCTGGACAGTGGATGGGACAATGGAAACTCATTTTTGTTTTTCACATATGTCTCTGTTGGGCAAAGGCAGGAGTTAACAATGCCCTAACTAACATACACAACTTAATATCCACCTCTAATGCTAAATGGCCCATGGGATACATTAGGGTTTTATGGCTAGGTTTATGAAGGCTAGAGAAGGCATTATCAAGGACATACCTATGAACCTATGAAAAGTATTTAAACCTGGAGTGGATTATTGTAATCAGACAATTCCCTTTTGTGTGATGTCTCAAAATATTCAAGTGCAAATTATTTCTGTTGTTGCTATTACAGCAGAACAGAAACAGATTACTAGGATAATCATTTTGCTGCATTTGTTGGTGCAGTTTTTTTGTCTTTCTTAATATCATGTGGTTGTTTATAGATGTCACTGTATCTCAATACTTTCATTGAAAGTATTAAAAATCACTAAGTGCTTATTGTATTTAACTGGATGTGACATACTTACACAATCCTGGATTTTTTTTTCAGAGATGTTCTTATATCTCAGCAGTTGTAAATTCTCAACAAAATAAAATGGCTAAGCTTCAGATTTTTTTATGGCTGTCAGTTTGTAGTCCTTCATGAGCTGGCAGCCCTTCCCTTACACTTAAAGTATCAAAATTATTGCTGTAATCCAGGTGTGGTTAACTAACTACTATGGATTCAGATTCAAATAACATAAAATTAATAAGACTGACTGTAAGAAATAAAAGCTAACACCCATTCTAACTTCTATTTCTTTTGCTTTCAGCCTTTTAACTATTGTTTCCTTCAGAGATATAAATACTACAAAATGTCAAGAGTTGCCTGAATGCGACTTCAAGCTTCTTACACTCTCCTGTATGGGTTCCTATCATATACTCAGAGAGGCATTTTTTTCAAATGCCTCTTCATCAACCATTAAATAATGAAAAAACAAAGCAGTGAGCAGTTATATAAGCAATTTCTTTCCCTGGGAAAAAAAATGCTTGGCCACCTCTGTTACTTTGCCATTTTCCCCACTGTAGTTCGATCTCAGAGTTGTTATATTTTAGTTAGGGGAGGTTTGGGGGCACAGCCCCCCATGTTGGGGAGTGTGAGGGTGAAGCCCCCCACTTTCTATTGTTTTTAGTGATGTGTTTTTTTTTGTTTTTTTTTTAGGGTAAGTGATTTCTTTCCCAGGGAAAGAAATCACTTATATGGTCGTTCGCTGTTTTGTGTTTTTGTGGTTTACGGGTCATGAAGAGCCATTCAGTGAAATGCCTCTTTGAGTATCTAATATAGACCCTCCTGTATTATGTCAGTGTGGGGCACTTATGCATCTCAGTAGTGAACACAGCCATAAGGCTGTGTTCATCTACCAGTCTGTGAAGTGAAGTAGTATGGAGATCTGTGGTGGGTGCAACCACTAGATACCAGTGATATTACACTTGTGCTGCAAGGGCAGCTAAAGCTTTACAACTGGGGGTTGGGAACACCACTAGACTCCAGGACACTAGACATGTGCCATAAGAACACCGAAAGCAGTATAGAAATTAAAGGTGGGGAGTCCACTAGACATCAGGGATGCAAAAGGGTAGGGCAGACAAGTGAGGATTGCTTGTCTGTGATGAATAAATGCTTGTTGCTTTGAAACACCACCTGGATTTCATGATTTTTGGAAATTATTGTGACTGAGCTCATCAACAATGCTTTAAGATTACTAGTTTTTCTGTTTTTTATTAGTTCCACTAATATACTTGCATTGTTTGCACAACCCACAAGGGAAGCCGCATTGAGCTGTAATTGACACCTTATTTACTCAATTTCCTATGAAAATATACTTTCAAGACTATTACCTTTTTAATGCGTAAACTCAAACAGTTTAATAACTAAACTTAACAGCTGCCATAATTGTTAAAGTCTTTGCCTTCCAAGCACAAAGTACAAGGTTTGATTCTGAACTCCAGCCAATGACTGCCTAGAGTTTGTATTTTTTCACTGTGGGGTACCTCCCACCTCTCAAAACATGCAGAAACTTCTTTGAGATGGTTACCAAGGCATTAGACGAGGGAAAGGAGGTCCACACAGCCTACCTAGACCTCGCAAAGGCTTTCAACACCATTCCCCATTCTAGTATTATAGACAAGCTCACCAGCTTGAACATAAACCCCTACGTCACGAGATGGGTTGCCAACTGGCTCATGGATAGAACCCACATGGTGAGAGTTGCAGGCTCTACGTCCGACTCTAAACCAGTTACAAGTGGCGTCCTCCAGGGCTCAGTCCTAGGACCCCTCCTGTTCGGTATATACTTCTCAGAGGTACAGGCAAGCGTAGGAGGACTATGGCTGACCAAGTTTGCAGACGACTGCAAACTAGGGGCCATAATTGATTCTCTGGCTGATACAGAGACCCTTCAGATGTGTCTCACTGAGACGGATACCTGGTGTCAAAATCATGGCCTCAAGCTAAATGCCAAAAAGTGCATAGTCATCCCCTTTGGAAAAAACAAAATACCAGCGAACTACCACATAGGTGGTAGTCTCCTAAATATAGAAAATGTAATAAGGGATCTGGGGACCCAAGTAGATAGTAATCTCTCCTTTGATAATCATATTGCCAAGGTGGTTAGAAAATCCTTCTATGCGGCCCACCTAATCACAAAAGGGTTCGCATCTAGAACAAAAGAGGTTATTGTGCCTCTCTACTTATCACTTATTAGACCCATCATAGAATACAACACCCCATTTGGGATGTACCTTACAAGACACCTGCAACAGCTGGAAAGGCCACAAAAGTAGCTCACCAAGAGGATTACTGGCCTCAAACAGATGCCCTATGCAACCCGACTCAAGAAACTCCAGCTGCACTCAGTTGCATACCGATTACTCAGAGGTGATCTCTGCCTGACATACAAAGCCATGTCCAACCCAGAATTGATGGACATGCTCCACCTAAAAAAAAAACAAATCCCAGAGAGCCACACGCTCTAGTGATATAAACCTCACCACAACGATAAACAGGACATGCTGGAGGGATAGATTCCTATCCAAGAGACTCCCCATGCTTTGGAACAGGATTCCAGTATACATCAGGCAGAGCCCCTCACTAACACTCTTCAAGAGAAACCTTGACGGGTGAATGGGAAACAAAAAATTTACCCCAGGGATCACTGCAATGGCTCTGCTGGACAGAGGTGCAGGGAACTAATGGCTCTGCTCGACAGTGGCGCAGGAAACTGATGGGTCTGCTGGACAGAGGCACAGGGAACTAATCTAAGGGGGTGGCAAAAGCCAACACATTCTGCCTAGGCTTATAAATGCCCTTGGGCAGATAGCCTAGTACTTACCTATGAACCTATGAGTGTCTGCAGCTCAAACTCATCAAAGAATGGAAATTTGGCCAGCAGCCCAGACTCTAGAAGGTGTCTATATGGGCATTGACTTTGTTGCAGACTATGCTCTAGCTAGGAGAACATGTATCACAGGCTGCATACCATGTCAAAGATAGTTACTCCATGGTGTAAAAATTATCTGTAGATAATTCAGTCATGTTGACTACTGCCACCACAAATGGGCATAAATATTTGCCATAAGATGTCATGTGATAAGTGGGTTGAGGACTCAGGCTATTTCAACCTAGGCCAGGTACCCATACTAATGGTGGGAGAGGTGTATGTGCTTCTTTTAGTCAGTGTGCCCACCAATAAAGTCCAACAGCCATAGGTCAATAAGCTATTGACTGGCCATTGTCCAATTGCCTAGTATGGGTTTCCTTGCATAGCTTGTGAAAGCTGGATGCAAAACCTGTAAACCTGCTAAGCATGAACTAAGCATTGTTACACTTAACCTGGAGGTGGATGGCATGATGTTAAGGAGGAGGCTGGGCATTCTATGTATGCAGGAGAAAAGATGGAAGGGCAGTGCAGCAAAGCTACTTGCTTTGGTATTCAGAGTCTGATACTTAGAAGAGGACAGAATAAAAAAGGTGTTGGGATATGGAGAGGGTGATGCTTCAGGAGACAGTGATGGATGTCATCAGAATTAGTGACAAACTCATGATAATCAGACTCAAGTGCAAATCTCAGCCTATGCCCCACAGCAGGGTTGAGACAGTGATGAAAAGGGTAAATTCAGACAGCAGCTGAAGGAATTTCTAGATAAAGCAGGGCAACATGAACTGGTGTTGATAATGGGTGAACTGAATGCACACATCAGAGCAGACAGAAAAGGATATGATGACTGCCTGGGTCCATATGGATGGGGCAACAGGAATAAAGAAGGAAAGGTCATTTAAGAATTCAGTCTGGCAATACTGACCAATACATATTTCAGTCAGAGAGACAGTCACAAGATCACAAAAAATAGTGGCCAACATGCAAATCAGGTAGATTTCCTCCTAGTAATGGAAGGTCATTGGGATTGAAATTAGTGACTGCAAAGTTATGTCATGTGAAACAGTCAGCTCATAACATAAACCACTGCTTGTCACAATTAGCTGCAGGCAGTGGTCAATAGCAACTAGGCTGCAGACCTGTAGACCAGAGAAAAAGCACAAGAGGTCAAGCAAATACTCAGGGCTCTAGTGCCTCATGATAAAGAGGAAATAGTTGGAGATGAAGAAGAATGGCAACACATCAAAAAAGCATGTGTGAGGACAACAGAACATATATGTGGTTGAGACAGATAAAGGTAAGGTAAATAAGGAAAGCTGTTGATGGGGTGCAGAAGTTCAGAAAGTCATCAAAAGGAAGAAGGAGTGCAGGAGAAAGTGTGATATAGAAAAGATGGACCAGGTGAATAAGGAATAATGGTTAGCTAAGAAAGAGACTAAGATAGGAGTTGCAATAGCAAAGAACAAGGCATCAGAGGCACTACACCATCTTCTGGAAAGTCAGTCAGTAGATGACACAAAGCAACTCTATAAGGTTTTAAGGCAAAAAAAGAAAGATAAATAAGAAAGATGCCATTCTAAAGGAATACAATTTTATAAGGAATGCCAGCAATAACCTGATCACCAGTCTGCAGAACATTAGAGGCAGATGGAAGGAATATTTCCAGCATCTTCTGAATGAAGAATATCCCACTTCAGGCAGGAGAAAACATATTACAGGGACCCAAGAAAGCTGATTTGGGCAGTCCTATCATGGTTTCAAGGTACAAAAATATTACTAGAATCAGTGAAGGCTATGTACAAGGACACAGTGGCTCACATACAAACAGTGTTCAGACTCACATAAGGATTCACCGCTGGAGTTGATTTGCATCAGGGTTCAGCTTTGAACCCACAGCTGTTCATACTAGTGACAGGTCTAAGGGTATAGATCAACAAAGTTTATGTATGCAGATGATGTGGCATACAGGCAGACTCTGTGCAAGAACTTCAGCTAATGATAGGGGAGTGGAATGCAAAACTGAAGGCACATAAGTTGAAACTGAGTACAGATAAGACAGTTTGTAATGGCAGCAAATGGTGGAAATCAGAAGACGCTGAGAACTGAGGTAAAATGGAAAATTTGAACAGGTTAACAGCTTCAAGCATCTGGTAGGACTGGTTGAGGAGAAGGGAAATCTGAATAAAGAGGCCAAAGCTAGAATCAGAGGGGCTCTAGCCTACTGCCACAGATTGTCATGGGTAATACATGACAAAAAAAAATTTCAAAAGAATCTTTAAAGTAAAGTGTACAAAACAGTGGTGTGACAAGTATTACAGAAACCCAGGTAGTAAAGGGAGAGCAGTTGAAAAAGCTAGAAGTGATAGAGATGAAGTGTCTGCGACAGGTGGTGGGACACACACTGTTTGACACAGGATGCATTGTTGACAGCAGAGCAGAAGCCAATGTAGCTATGACTGCAGAAAAGGTCAAAGAAAACAGATCACATTTTTTTGGGCACATGTGTAAAAAGGCAGAAGACAATCTGCTGAAGAAGATTGGGGACAGACAGGACAGAAGAGGAAATGAGGACATCCAGAAAATAGATGGATGTATGGATAGTGTGAGAGAAGACCTGCAACAGTCAGGCATGACTGTCAAGAAAGGTAAGAGGGTGGCATTAAATCAAGAGGGATGGTGATACCTCAACCCTGTGTAAAAAATGGAAAAATATGTATTTATGATTATGTGTAAACAAAGTTATTTTAATACCAGTAACCTCAGTCAAATCTTGTTGTCCTAAGAAAATATTTCAATTATACACTTTTAAATGCAATTTCCATCTAGGCTACAGCTAAAAGCAAATGTATGTGCATAATAAGCTGTGCTTTACATGTTTTCACTGAACTCACATCATTTTTTTGCTGTCCCTATTTCTTCATGTACCATCATTGTTTCATTGTTTAAAATGTTTTTCTTCTGTGACCTCTGCCATTTGATTTCATTTAAAAGGAGTAAAGCATATATTTTGTCATAAAACATATCTACCAGTCCTTTAAGTTTAGAATCAAATGTTGCATCTTTGTCAGCCAATTTAGACAATCTAATCATTTGATTTTTATCTAAATTTGTGAAAAAAAATCCATTCCCATAAATTAATTCAGTATTTGAAAAATCCATTAATATAACCATATTTGTACAGTTTCTTGCGAAAATTAAATAGAACTCTTTACTGTTGTTTAAGACACAAACAAATTGATGTAATATCTTTTCTTGTCTCTTCCAAATCATAAAACTGACACTAGTGAAGTGACCGCACAACAACATATGTTGAAACAATGAAACACTAAGAAAGTAGACACAGGGACTACTGAAGTTCTAATCAGAACTCTACATACATTTTGAAAACATTTGCTATTGAACTAAATAAGCTAAATACAACTCAAACAATAATTAAAACATTTCTATTTTCTAATTATTGAATATTGTACCATGTACTTATTGTCTCACCATGTCAGTACCAATTATTTGCAGAATAGCAGCCTATAAAGATTCTAAATCAATAGTAACAAACAAGACAGTATCATTCAATTATTTGTCCAAATAAAAATAAATCAGTTCTGTTTTGTATCCTCTTACAGATACAATTAGCATAAAACATGGGTTTTTCACATTTTTATGAATCTTGGAGATTCCAAAAAAGTATGACAATTTTGGATGGTACTGCATTTGTGTACTTATGTTTACCCATTCGCAATCCATCATTAAGGAAACAGTCCAACAAAACTAAATCTATATTTTATATGCCATGCCTATATTTTTAGTCACTTCTCTGTAAGAAGTGTCATCATTAAGCAATGCGATGATTCAATTTTTTCACATAATTAACATTGTCTATCATAACAGTATCCACTTATCTGTTTTTAGAATCCAGATATTTTTATTGCTGTGCATTTCTTTTAGAACTTCTTGTTATGGAGCAGTTAAGTTAAACCATCTATCCTGGGGATTGCTTTAATAAACGTTTAATTTCATATTCACAGGCCTTTTCAAATATCTTTAATGCTTGTGTAAGTGGGGGATTAATCATACTTTTTTTATATATATATAAATGACATACTGTACACTTTCATCATAAACAAAATATTTAAAGATAATAATTTTAAATTCAGTTTCCTCTCAAATTGTTTTTAATCTAAAAGGGTTTACATTAATTTGACTTTTTCAGACAGAATAAAAGAAAATCTCTTTGCTAATATACCAATACATATTCATCAAAACAGAATTGTAATTCAAAACATTGAAATTGCCTAGTACCTGGTCTTGCTTATTAAATGTTTGTGTGTAGTGAAGTGTTCTGTTGCCAGTCTACTTCCATGTTGTCTGCCTGTGCAATTTTGTCTTCCTTGTGGAGCTCATTGAAAGTAAGCTGTCACTTGTCTTTGATACATAGAATTCCTTGCTAATTCATCAAATGTTGAATTTGGACCTGTTTGAGCATTTTCTTTTCCCTTTGAACCAATTATAGTGATCGTCTGACAATGGCTCTAAAGATATCAGTAAGAAAACTCATCCTACATTAATTTGTACAGGATATTTTTCCTTGGATGTTACCAGATCATTAATGGTCTGACTGAATATTAAATTGTTCTGCTTATTTAAATATGATATCATTATTATAACTTTTAGATTCCTCAAAAGTTTCTTTCTTTACTTTTTATCTAAAGTGTGATTAAAATGATCTATGTGGGGGGAAAACTGGTTATAAACATTTTTACAGGTAGGAAAATCATTATACCTGACTATTTCATGATCTAATTCCAAAATATCTTGTTTGCACATGGTAATCTGAACCTTATCATGGTTAGCTAAAGTGATAATTCATGCATTTATTTAATTAAATCAGTATTTGGATTCACTCCATTTGGAAACTCATGGATTCTGAGACCTTTTGGCACCACTTTATGTTCAATATAGAATTTGAAAAAAATCCCTCACAGACGATTTGCATTTATTTAACTTTTTTTCTAAAACCTGACATGATCACACAAAATCAGTTGAACTGACTAATTCATTGTCTATATCTTTCAGAAAAGTCCATAAAGTATTAACACACTTTTATACTTATGGATGGAATTCCATTCTCACTCATCCTAAATTGCTTCTAGACCATTCTGAATATCCCTGAAATCCAGCTTTTCTGCATGGGACCCATTCCTTTTCTCCAGATGAGAAGATGAATATTTGTTGCTGGGTATACTATGTAAGTTCAAACTAAAAGGCAATAATCATCAGTAAGGTTATTGGTGTCAGCCATATCTGCCACATATATAGAATACAACCCAAATAGTGAATAACAGTGAACTGTGACCTAAATAAGATAAAATCACTGATGACTGCACACTAGTATTTACAACACTTTGAGCAATTTCATTTACTTTAGTAATAGACTTTGTCAAAATAACAGCACAATACTTCCATTAACAATAAATGGTCTCAAACTTTTGATTTTGCCATACTCCAACCAATACACATAAAAATAATTTACCTATTAAATGTATATCTGCCTAAATGTATTACACTAAATATATTACTACTATAAATGATTTATATTTTAAAAATGAAATTAATATTTATTGTTTCATTAATACTTTGTGCCCTACTAAAATTTAATTTCCACTGCCACTTTAACTCTCTTTTTTCTGAGTCTGTCTAAATCACTACCACCATCTGTATCATAAAGTCATCTAACACATAAATAATGATTATTTGATTTAATACACACCTTAGTATTCTTACAAAAGTATTATTTTCATTATCATCTGTAATTGCATAATTGTGTTCTTAAATACATTTAATTAAATTCTCTTTCTATTTTTCCCAGGTAAGAAAATATAAAAAAAGTGATATAATTATTGGCATGCAGTCATCAGTGTTTTTTTTTATTATTATGTTATTTTATCTCTTGGTGGAATACATTTTCATAAGTGTTATACCACTGAGTGCAGATTTTAATCAAGGTATTGGGAATAATGAAAACAAAAGGCAGGAGTGAGTTAATTTCTGTGCTAGTAAATAAAGTTGAAAAATATTAAATATCAGTATAGGTAACCAGCCATTAATGTTAATAATTATGTTATTTATTTATCTGTCCTTTGTTGAGTTGGTTGGTCTCTTTTCAGGGGAGACCTGAGGTGGTATTTATACTACTAATAGAAATTTGGCCAGGGTATCGGGAGCTTCCCTTACTCTTCAGCATAGGGGGGAAAATTGAAGGTGGCATATCTGGTTTCTGTCTCTATTCTAGGTGTGAAGCTGGCCCAGAGAGATTGTAGAGCCATGGAGGATGTAACCTAGTGTGTGAATGGCAAAATTTTGATTGTTGGCGAAAAACTATGGAGTTAGCAGAATTGTTCCCAGATGAAAGAAAGATTGTGAATGCAGAGAGCGAGTCCATATCAGAGGAGAAAAGGAGAAAGGAACAGGTAATTATACAGGAGGAGATAGGGTCTGACTCAGAAGAAATGTTCCAGCATAAGTTATTTGAGGGAGAAATGGAGCAACAGGATGAATGTATCATTATAACCCTCCAGTCTAGAAGGTTGCAGGATCATTATTTACAACAAATGATAAACCAAGGTGAACCATAAAGTAGTATAGGAGTATTACAGAGTGACACAATGAAGAATATAGAAGAAGAAGGAAGAAAAAATGAACCTGGCGATAAGACATATGCACAAACTGTGACAGAAGGTAAAGGAAGATGGGAGGAAAAGAAGGATATGGAGAGAAGGTATACCATTTGTATAAGTAGTAAACAGGAGAAAGGACTAAACAGGTATGAAATATGGGGCTCATTGATTGCACTGTTACTTGTGAATGCAAAGTAGGTAAGGGTGTTTATGCTTATTAACACGTTTTGTGACTTATTCTTTGAAAATGGATAATTCATGGAGAACTTTATAGGAAAATTTGAATAGAAAGAAAATGTATATCCTTGGTTTGAATATGTTATTCAACATTCTTTTAGGCAGATTAAAAAAAAGAAAGAGTATTGGTGTAATTTAGAACTGAGGTTGGATCAAGAAACTTAAAAATGAACCTACTAAATATGTGCAAGGAGGCATTGGATGCTACAAAAGTGTATAATGAAAGAAGACTATGGACTGGGGTATGGGAATGTGGAGTTATTTTATAAATGGAAAATGATAAAGTGTTGCATATTCCAATTGTTTTTAATGTTCATAGTTAACAAGGGGTTTGTAAGATACAGAGGGCAATCAAAGACCTGTTATTTTGTGGAAAATATGACCATTTGATAAATTAACGTGATAAGAAAAATCTTTATTTATGTGGTAAAACTGGGCATAATGCCAAAATATGTGATCTAAAATGCAAAGAATGTGGCAATACAGGACATTCGTGGTTAGAATATGAAATAGATATAAAAGAAAAAGAAAGTGAGGTGACACAAGAAAAAAATAGAAGAAATGCTTTCACAAGAACAAGTGCAACAAAATGAAATTAATATAAAGATTATACATGAAAGCAAAAAAAAAGATAAAGAAAAATAAGATGTTATAGTGGAAACAAGTGAAGAAGAGTCAGAAGGGCATAAACTAAAAGATAAAAAATAATTCAATAGGGAAAAGAGTCAGGGAAAGGAAAACAAAAATTAAAAACATAATGTACAAACAAAATAAAAAAGGTAAAGGATAAGAAGTTATACTATACTATAATAATTGCTCTGTAAAAGCTGAAAATATTTAAATGTGAACAGTTTGAAAAACATTAAGAGACAAATTAGTATTTTATAATGGTGTGCTGGAATAGATGCTGAATTTATAAAATTAGAAGATATAAGACTATCAAATGAACAGGCAAGAACACAAACAGAAAATTGTATAATGGTAAAGTTGTTTGGAATATTGGTACAGAAACACGTTGAGGTATATGGGTATTATGTAAAAAATATATTAAGATGTTAGATGTTATGATAATTGAAATAGGTAGAATAATAGTGTTAGAAATAAGATGGAAAGGATGTGTATATAGAGGTATAGCTTCATATAAATACATTCCAAAAAAAAAAAAAATAAAGACAGGTGATGTTTAAATGTATACTTAATTGTGTACATGTAAATATGAATATAATAGTAATAGGATATTTTAAGTGTAACCTAAGAGGAAAAAAGAATAATTGTGATGTTAGAATTGTTTTTGAAATTATGAGGAGTGGAAAGTTAAAGTTATTGGAAAACAAACATTGGTAGTATAAAAGAAATGAGATAAAAATGAAATAGATTTTTTTTTTAATTTCAGAAAGTTTAAAAGTAAAACAAAAAGGAATTAAGTATAATGAGTTTTCCAATCATATAGTGACTTGGATTAAAATACAAGAAAATTAAGAATATATTAATATAGGAAAAAGGGATTAAAAGGATAAATGAAAAAGAGTTAGATCTAGAAGAAAGAAAATAACTTAATGTAGTCTGGAGACATCACATAATATAAGAAAGTTTTGTGAAAACTGGATGGTATGGTGGTAATATTTTTAAAGAAATTATAGAAAAAGTATTCTTAGAATGTGTAGAAAAGAAAAGAAAAAGTAAAGGAAAATGTAAAATGTTAAGTCAAGAAACACTTAAAGATGTATTAGAAAAAGAGTTAAAATTATGAAAAGGAAAAAGAAATATACAAAATGAATCAAGTCAAGATTCATAATCAGTTATATAAAGAAATTATTTGTTACAAAGAAAGAAAGAAGAGGTAGCACCTTATTTGTGCAAGATAATAAAAGAAGTAAAGATAAGAGAATTAAAAGAAAAGAAAGGTAAAGTATTTAATAATCAAGAAAGAATATATGAAATAGTTAAAGAACATGTATTAAATTTATTTGTTAAGAAAGAAGTAAATATAAGAAAAATGTATGATGTAAAGAAATTAGACAAAGAAAACAATGAATACTTAAAAAAAAGAATAGACATAAATGAACTGAATACAGTTATGAAATATATAAATATGAATCCTGCAACAGGAATAGATGGAATTGAATACAACATGTATAAAGAAATGGAGTACTGGCAAAAAGTAATGTTTATTTAAGTAATGAATGAATGGCTAGAAACAGGAATTAAATACAAAGAAATATGCACTGGAGTAATACAATTTATATTAAAAAAAGGAAATAGAAATGAAATAAAAAATTGGAGGCCAATAACACTGAATAACATGGATTATAAAATATTTATGAGAATAATAAAAAGATTACAATGTAAGATGGAGAAAGTATATAACCAGAATAAATGTGGAAGAAAAGGAAGGGAAAGTCAGGAATTATTATGGATAATTAGAGAGTTAATTGGTGACATTATTAATAAGAAGGTAGAGATGAAAACAATGACAGGGGATATAAGTAAGGCTTATAATGACATACAACATGAATCATTATGGACAATTTTGCAAGAATATAACATAAGTGGAAATGTTCTAAGTGTAGCTAAATCAGTGTATGAGAGAAATTATGTGAATCTAAATGTGAACAGATGGATAGGGGTGGAAATAAAAGTGGAACGTGGAATAAGACAGAGGTGTCCAGCTAGTAGTTTAATTTTTTCATTGGTTATAAATATAATCATAATTGAAATTAACAAAATGTTAAAAAATGGAAGTTATAATATGGTAAAAGAAGTACAAATGCCAATTATGTATACCTATGCAGATGATATTGTAATAATAACAAATAATACATTATGGATAGAAAGAGCAAACTTAAAGTTAGGTATAATGCTGGAAAATTGGATTAAAAGTAAATAAAGAAAACAGTAAAGGATTTGGTTTTAATGGGAAAATAGGAGGTGGTGGATTAAAGTTATGACAGAAGTAAAGGGCATTTATGTTTTGGAAAGCATATAGGTTGTCATATAGAAAGATGGCATACTTAATTAATAGCATGATATTAGGTAAAAATAGCATATATGGCAAGCATTTATATGATACCTGTAAAATATGAAAAAGAGTTATTGACATCAATATTTTGAGTTATTTGGGATTTAAGGCAGAAATGGTTAAAAGAAACACTTTACATGACGGTAGACCAAGGTCTAGGTTTAATTAATCCTATTGTGTATGGAGCATCTTTAATCTTATACAAAGTACTAAAAAGTATTATGAAAGAAGAAAATAATCTGATTAAAAAATAATGTGTTGAACGTTTTCTTCAAATGTGATAGAATTATGAATTTATGGGTAGAACTATCTAAACTTGAAATGCTTAAAAAGAATTTAAAATATGTATAGTTAAACAGGGACATGATAGAATATTGTGATTATGGAGCATGAAGACCAGAAGAAGTAAATAAGATGGACAGTATTATTTTTTATGTGGCATGGACAATAGGGAACGAGACATTTAATGAAATTAAATATAATGGGGAAATGAAATTTTGCAGAAATATTGTAAAATATATGGTTTTGGTTAAGGATAACACAGTGGGAGAAATCCTTAAAATGTAGAAATATGGCTATATTTAAATATTTATAAAAAATGTTCAATATGCAAATATGCAGGTAATATGTAATATATATATATATATATATATATATATATATATATATATATATATAGATATTCATTTATAAATTAAAAAACTACTCTTCAGTGTAATGGGACAAAATTGAAGGTGGCACTTCCGGTTTCTGTCTTCATTCCAGGTGTAAAGGCAGCCCGGAGAGATATCAGAGACATGGAGGATGTAACCCAGTGTGCTGATAGTGCTAATGTTGACATTGTTGTTGACAGTAGTATCGAGTTGGCAGGATCTCTGCCAAAAAAAAAGTAAATATTGTGATGATGGAGAGCAAGTCTGTATCAGAGGAGAAGAGCAGAACGCAGCATGTCGATGTTCAGGAGGAGGTGGAGCACGATTTGGAAGAGTTATTTCAAAAAAGGTTATTTGAGGGCAAATCAGAGCAACAGGAAGTATTTATTATTACAACCCTTCAGTATGGAGGGTTCAGGGATGATTATACGGAGCAGATGATCAACGAAAGTGAGCCAGAAAATAATGCAGCAGCATTGTGGAGTGACATAATGGAGAACATAGAAGAAGAGGGGAGAAAAGACAAGTTCAGTGAGAAGACATGCACAAACAGTAAAAGAAGGGGAAGGAAGAAAGGAAGAAACTATATTTAGAGATGGCATACCTTTCAAATAAGCTGTAAAAAGTAGAAAGGATTAGACAGGTATGAATTGTGGGACTCCTTGATTGCACCTTTAGGTGTGACTGTAAAAGAGGTAAGAACATTTATTCTTATTAATAATGTGACTTTTTGTGACTTATTATTTGAGAATGGACAGTTTATGGAGAATTTCATATGAAAATATGAACAAAAAAGGAATGTATACCCTTGGTCTGAATATGTTATTCAACTTTTTTTAGACAGACAAAAAAAGAATATTGGTTTAATTTAGAACTGAGGATGAACCTATCAAATTAAAATGTATTTATTGATTATTTCCAAGGAGGTATTGGATACTATTATGGTTTATAATGAAAGAGAATTTTGGACTGGGGGATGGGAATGTGGAGTAATATTAAAAATGGAAAATGACAATGTGATGCATATACCAAGTATTATTAATGTCCATGGTAATAAGGATTTTGTAAAATACAGAGGGCAACCAAGGACTTGTTATTTTTGTGGAAAAGATAATCATTTGATTAATGAATGTGGTAAGAAAAAAATTTATCTGTATGGCAATACAGGACATAATGTAAAAAATTGGATTTAACATGCAAGAAATGTGTAATACTGGACAGTCATAGTTAGAATATGAAATAGACATACAAGAAGGTAAAAATGAAGTTATACAGGAGAAAGAGATAGAAGAAATAGTGATATGAGAACAAGCACCTCAAAATGAAATTAATGTAGAGGTTATTCATAAAGGTAAACAAAGAGATAAAAAAGAAACAGATGAGACAAGGGTAGAAGAGTCTGAATGGCACAAAGTAAAAGGTAAAAAGAATTTGAGAGGAAAAAGAGTCAGGTAAATGAAAAGAGCATTTAAAAACATAATGTTTAGAGAAAATAAGAATGGTAACTATAAGAATTACTATATACTGTTCTGTAAAATCTGAGAATATTAGCTTTAAATATTAACAGTTTGAAAAACACTAAGATAAGAATTATTATATTACAATGGTGTGCTGGAATAGATGTTGAAGTAATAATAGTAGAGGATATAAGACTATTAACAAAAGAAGAAAGAACACAAACAGAAAAACTGAAATGGTACTGTTATTTGGAATATAGGTAAATAAACATGTTTGCCTTATGTGTATTATGTCAAGAAGACATTTAGATATTATATGTTAAATAGTCAAACTAGGTAGAATAACAGTGTTAAAATAAGATGGAAAACTATGTATATAGAGTTGTAGCTTTATATGCAGTATACTTAATTATTTATGTATAAATATGAATAAAATAATAGCAGGGTATTTTAATCATAACCTAACAGAAGAAAAGAATAATTGTGACATTAAAATAGTTACTGAAATTATGAGGAGTGGTATGTTAAAGTTATAGGAATATAAATATTGCACTTTAAGAGAAATGAGATTAAAACTGAAATATATTATTTTTTTTAATTTCAGAAAATTTAAATGTTATACAAAAAGGAATTAAGTATAATGAGTTTTCTGGTCATACAGTGATATGGATTAATATACAAGAAGATGAAGAATATATTAAGATAGGAAAAGGAATTAAAAGAATTAATGAAAATGATTTGGATTTAGTAGAAAGAAAAGAACATATTGTACTCTGGAAACATCATATAAGTATGAAAGATTTCTATGAAAATTGGAAATTGTGTTGGCTATATTTTAAAGAAAAATATAAAAACGTATTCTTAGAATGCATAGAAAAGTAAAGAAAAGAAAAGAAAAGAAAGAAAGTAAAAGAAAAATATAAAATGTTAAGTCAGGAAATATTCAAAGACATATTAGAAAAAGAGAAACAAATTAAATATATAAAATTTATCTGATTAAGATTCATAATCTATTATATAAACCAAAATATTTGTTACAAGGAAAACAAATGAAGGCATAGCACCTTATTTGTGTAAGATAATTAAAGAAGAAAAGATAAGAATATTAAAAGATATGGAAGGTTGTTGTTGAGTCTTTCGGCTTTTCCCGGTTAGGGGTCGCCACAGCGGAACTCCGGTCCGCTAATGATTGGTAGTTGATTTTTACATGCCGAGTTACCAGCCCTGATGCACAACCTTCAACAAAGGTACGCCCATTCACGCATGTCTCCATGCAGAAGCCGCTCTATCTGAGAATCGAACTGGACAGCGTCTTACTGTGAGGCGACAACGCTACCACAGCACCACCACCGCATAAAAAAACAAAAAGGAATATATGAAATAGTTGAAGAACATGTATTAAATTATTTGTTAAGAATGAAGTGAACATAGGAAACATTTATAATGGGGAGAAATTAAATAAAGAAGATAATAAATATTTAGAAAAAGAATAAATATAAATGAGCTGCATGAAATTATGAGCGATATAAACACAAATTCTGAAACAGGAATAAATGGAATTGAATATAATATGTATAAAGAAATGGAGGATTGGCAAAAAGTAATGTTTATTGATGTGATGAATGAATGGCTAGAAAGAGGGATTAAATATAAATTTGAACTGGGGTAATAAAATGTATACTAAAAAAAGGAATAGAGATGAGCTAAAAAACAGAGAGCGATAATGCTGAATAACACAGATTACAAAATATTTATGAGAATTATTGCAAAAAGATTAGAATGTATAATGGGGAAAGTATATGACCCAAATATGTTTGGGAGAAAAGAAATGGAAGTCAAGAATTATTATGGTTAATAAGAGAGAGGTAACTGACGGCATTATCAATTAGAAAGTAGAGACAAAAATAATAATAGGAGACATAAGTAAAGCTTATGATAACATGCAGCATGAATCATTATGGGAGATTTTTACAAGCATACAATATAAGTGAAAATGTTTTAAGTGTAATTAAATTGGTGTATGAGAAAAGTTATGTGAAACTAAATGTGAATGGATGGATAGGGGAAGAAATAAAAATAGAATGTGGAATAAGACAGTGATGTCCAGCAAGTAGTTTAATTCTTTCATTTATTCTGAATAAAATAGTGATGGAAATTAACAAAATGTCATGCAATGGAGGCTATAGCAGCTAAAAGAACACAACTGCCAATAATGTATACTTATGCAGATGATATTGTAATAATTACAAAGAATACACTATGGATGGAAAGACTGAACTTAAAGTTAGGTGCAATGCTGGGAAGAATTGGACTAAATACAGATAAAGAAAAAGGTAAAGGGTTTGGTTTTAATGATGAAATAGGAGGTGTTCATTTTAATGACAAGCATATAGATGTGTTAGGAGAAACATTTGGGAAAATGAATGCAAAAAGGATCAATGGAACAAAGTGATGAAAGAAATAAAGGACATGTTTATGTTTTAGAAAACATATAGGTTTTCATATAGAAAGAAGGCACATCTAATCAATAGTATGATATTAGGTAAAATAGCATTTGCAGCAAATATTTATATGATACCTGTAAAATATGAGAAAGAATTATGATGTTAATATTTTCATTTATTTGGTGTTCTAGACTGAATCCAGTCAAAAGAGGAGCATTGTATGTGAAAGAAGACAAAGGCAGCATAGGTTTAATTAATACTATTGTGCATGCGGCATCTTTAAGTTTATACCAAGTATTAAAAAGTATTATAAAAGAAAAAATTGATAGAATGAAAATGCATTATATATATACAAATATATGGTAAGGAATGGAAGTTAAGAAAAGAGGTAAAAGCTGTAATAGTGACAAAAATAAAAGAATATCAGAAGAAAATTGTATTATGGAAAAACAAGAAAGAATATAATAGAAAAGAACAGAAATGAATGGTATATTAATATAATGAAATGTTTTTATTTTGTTGACCCATGGAAAGATCTTGAAAAGCATCAGAAAAAAGCTATATTAAGGAGATGTGAAAATTACAAAAAATAAAAATAAAAAATAAAGGAATGTAATTATTTTTTGTGGAGATTATCCATAGGCACACTGCCTCTAAAAGCTAATCTGCAGTATAAGAGAAAACAAGATAAATATGAAATAAGTGTGGGGAATTAGAACCTGCAGAACATGTTTTTTTTTAAATAAAAATATGTAAACATGATATGGGTAAAAGGTATTTAAAATATGAACAGTTAAACGTGGGCATGCTAGAATATGGTTATTATGGAGCATGAAAAAAAGAAGAAGTAAAAAATATGGACAGAATTATTTTTTACGTTGCACAGACAATATGGAATGAGAGAGTCAATGAAATTAAATATAATGGGAAATGTACTTTGGCAAAGATATTGGAAAAGATATGGTTTTAGTTGTGGGTAAAAGAGTGGGGGAATAATTGAACATGTAAAGTAAATGTATGAAGACATGTAAATATTTGTTAGTAGTGTTAATATGTATATATGTAAATAATCTGTAATATATATATATATATATATATATATATATATATATATATATATATATATATATATATATATACATTCACAAAATAAAAAAAAAAACTACTCATAGCATGCAGGGACAGTATTGTTCATAGCACTCCAACTTCCTGTTCTGGGTGTGTAGGTGGCTCAGAGAAGCAGGAAGGAGCATGGTGAGTGTTTATGAGGAAGAAGTTCATTCAGAAAGACACAAGGAGAATGTTTTGCATGGCGATAGTTGAGCCTTTACAAAAAAGGCTGTTAGTTGAAGGAAGTGTGGAAGAAGGAGCAGAGGAGTTGTCCACATCGGCAGTAAAAGGTGATGTGAAAGGGGCGAACAAAGATAAGATTGTCTAATCTTCACAGGACTCAGAGTGTGCATTCCAGGAAAGGTTGTTTGAAGGATATGACAAGATGCAGCAAGGATGTATTATTACAGCCCTCTAATAAGAAGGGTTGCAGTATTTTATTTAAAAGAGTTGTTAAGCCAAAGTGAACCAGAAAGTGAGATGTCAGCTTTGTGGGGTGAAATTATTGGCAAGATGCAAGAGGAGGAGATAGAAGCAAGGAAGAAAACATATGCCCAAAAGGTAAAGGAGAAAAGTGAGTAGAAGAAAAGAGAGAGACCACAAGGAAAATGTTTGTGGTAAGGTTAAACAGCAAAGAGGAGAAAGAGCTGAATGGTATGAGGTTTGGGACATAGTATTTGCAGCTGTTAGTATTTCACCTAAAGATGTAAGAGGTTTATTCACATTAATAAAGAAACATACTGTGACATTTTGTTTAAAACTGGGCATTGTATTGAAAATTTCTTAGAAAAGTTTGAAAGCAAAAGAAGACTTTAATCCTTGGAACTTGTATCTAGTGCAAACATTTAATAGGGAGACAAAAAGACTGTTTTTCAATTTCAAAGTGAAGTTCAAAAAAGTGTTAAAATATTATTTAAAGACTGTACTCAGAGAAGTGATGGACATTACAAAAAATTATGATAACAGAGGATTATGGACTGGGTGGTGTTATGGAGTAATTTTGCAAATGGAACATGAAAAAACATATATATTTCAAGTATGATAAATATAGATAGACATGGAGGCTATGTTGGATATAGAGGACAACCAAAAACATGTTTTTTGTGGAAAAGATGATAATTTAAATAGCAATTGTAACAAAAGAAAATGTTTTATTTGTGAGAAACCAAGGCATGAAGCTAAATAAATGTGATGTGATTTGTAAGACATGTAAGAAAATGAAGCATATATGGATAGATTGTGAGGAAAATATAGAATTTATAGGACAGGAGCCAATACAAGAATGTTTAGATAGAGATGCAGAAAAAGGGTATGCAAGCAGATTAGTAATAAGGTAACAATAATAAATAAAAAATGGAAACATTGAAGTGGAAGAACTGATGCAAGAAACAAGTGAAGATGTAAACTGGAGAGTGGTGAGAAGGGAAAGGAATTCTATAGGGAAAATAGTGAAAGACAGAAAAAGAAAGTTTAAGAGTATAGTTTGGAAAGAAAATAAAAAAGCAAAGGGTAATGTAAAATAAGGTAGTAAACTTTTACTAAAAGAAAGCTGAGGATCTTGTCTATAAATATTATTAGTATGAAAATGTTGAGAAGACTAGGTGTCTTAGAATAGTGTGCATCACTTGAGATGCCTATAATTATGTATTATTATTATTATTTATTTATTTACATTTGTTGACCGGGAGAGTCTGACTGGACACAGGTCTGTTTTCAGCGGAGGTCCGGGGAGAAAAGCTCCACATTAAGTATTATTTGCATTATACAGTTAAAAAACATAGCATTTAAATATAGACATTAGTCCAGTTAAGGACACAAGACAAGAAGAAAACAGATGTAAAACAGCTGTAGAACATAGTACAATTTTAAAATATGATGACATATACTAAACATGGTTACAAATGTAGCTGAGATTCATCAGTGAACAATTGATACAATCTGTTTTTGAGGTACATAATAGCCATTAGCAGTTGTTGCTACAGGTTAGTATTATGTGGTAGGTAGCTGGGAATATGAGTAGCCAAGCTTGTTAAGAGTAAGTTGCTGTTAGGGTGCTGACAGAGGTAGTGGGTAGGGGGAGTGGATGGTATTAGAAGGGCGGTTGCAAGGGCATATCTGGCAAGTTTTGAAGTGTGATTTTAGTAAGGATTTAAAGTGGATGCAAGAAGTTACAGAGGTAATTGAGGATGGGAGGGAGTTCCAGAGTTTGGCTATAGTCCAGGAGAATAATGCTTCTCCAGCAGAGTTAATGGCTCTTGTGACCTGTAGGAGGTTTTTGTGGCTGGATCTTAGTGTTCTCGTGGTTATGTAGGGTTGGAGTAGATTCTGGAGAGATGGGACTTTTAGTGGTTGGTTTATTAGTTTGTGGGCGAGTGTGAGTTGGTACCATTGAAGAAGGTGGGGGAGCTCTAGCCAGCCCAGTTCTGCTAGTAAGAGACAGTGGTGAGTACGGTAGGAAGCCCCTGTGGCGAATTTGGCAATTTTGTTGCAGCAGGTTTCAAGCTTATTTAGATTGCATTGTCTAAGGTTAGTAAATATTGGAGAGGCGTAGAGTAGGGTAGAGATAAGATGAGAATTTGCTACCGAAATTTTAGCTGCTTTGGTAAGTAGTTGCTGATTTCTATATAATGCTCCTGTTTTTTGTGCACTTTTTTAATGGTCATGGAAATGTGAATGTCAAAGTTCAGTTTATTGTCTATTTCTACTCTTAGTAATTTGGTGTGATCTGTAGGATGGATGGTGGTGTTGTCTTTTGCTGTGATGTTAAAGTGAGAGCTGTCTAGGGTAAGTTTGGTGGGATGGAAGATTAGTAATTTTGTTTGCTTGGGTTGAGTATTAGTTGGGCATCGGCTAACTAAGTTTCAATAGAAGAAAATGCTTCTTGTGTGACTTTTTTGCAGTTCTGGTAGGGAGTGGGCTGTGCAGATGATGGTTGAGTCATCTGCGTATTGTATGAGTGTGCCATGTGTTGTGGCTGAGGCTAGATTATTGGTGAAAATAGAGAAGAGTAGGGGTCCCAGGATGGACCCTTGGGGAACTCCCATGGAGACTGGTAGTTGTGGGGCTAGGTTATCCTGCCAAACAACTGCTTGTTGATGGTCAGATAGGTAACTCTGAAACCAGTTGATGACTGGTTGAGAGAAGGATAGGTTATTGGGAAGAGAGATGAGTTGTTTGTGTGCAACCATGTCGAAAGCTTTAGAGAGGTCTAGGAAGGTAGCTGAGGAGAGATAACCTGCATTTTTATTTTGTAGGATAGTGTTAGAGAAAGAGAGTAAGGTGATGGTGGTGCTATGGTTAGGTCAGAAACCGTGTTGTGTGTTGGAGAGGAGGCTGTTAGCAAGGAGGTGATCTGAGACTTGAGAATGAATGCATCTCTCTAGTATTTTGGAAAGTGGCGAGGGAATAGCTATGGGGCGGTAATTGGTTAGATCTGTGGAGGGGCCTCCTTTGTGTAGGGGAATTATGTGTGAGACTTTCCATAGTGTAGGAACATAACTTTCTGACAGAGAGCTGTCAATCAAGAGTGATACAGGGTAGGCTAGAGCGTCAGCTGCAAGGTGAAGGTATTCACTTGGGAGGTTGTCTGCTGCTAATCTGGTGGGTTTAAGTTTAGTTAGTAGTTGTTTTATTTTGGAGGTAGGAACAGGAGAGAAAGACAAGCTAGTTGGCAGATTGTTAGTTCTAGTTGATGGTGTGGGTTTATGGGGGGAGGTTGTGTTGTCCAGCTAGTGATAGTACGGTTTGTGTGAAGTGATTGTTGAAAGAGGTATCAATATTTTCGGAGGAGTGAGCTAAGCTAGGAGTGGGTGTACTTACTTTACCTGGGTGGAGGATGGAGTTTATTGAGGACCAGAATTGTTTGGGGTTATGTTGGGAGGAGGTAAGGGCAGACTGGTAGTATTGGATTTTGTCCTGTTTTGTAAGCTTTTTGGTTCTATTGTGTAGTTCTAGGAATTTTTGCCTAGTAGAGGGGGTTTTGGTTTTGCGCCAGTTGTCCCACGCTTTATCCCTGTTTTTCATTTCAGACTTCGTGTTTTTTTGTAGCCATGGGGATTGTTGGGCTCTAGTTCAGGAATGTCTTATGGGGGCATGGTAATTAAGGATACTTAGGAATGTTTTATTAAAGTAGTCAACTGCGTCATCTAGTTTGAGGTATTTTAAAGGTTGCCAATTATAGTCTTTTAGGGATGAGCTGAATGAGAGAGGGTTGAAGTAATTTTTTTTTTTTTGCATATTTGATGGTAGATGATGGGTTTTGCTTTATAAAGGTGTTTTTTTAGTAAGAAGGTTGGGGAGTAATCTCTGAGGCTGTCAGATAAGCAGCCTGCTATATATGACTGGGGGCTCTTATTGACTATTATACCATGACCCCCCCAAAACGTGCACGCTGATTGGCCAGCGTGCCCATTGTAAATCGAGTTATACTAATGGAAAAAGGTCCGGTCGCCCGGACTTTTTTCCATTAGTATAACTCGTTTTTTTAAAACACTGTCTCGCTATGTTAAATGGGTTAAACAAAGAGCGACAGCTTTAAAATAAGCAACGGAGATCTCCGTTGCTTATTTTAAAGCTGTCTCGCTATGTTAAACCCATTTAACATAGCGAGACAGTGTTTTAAAAGCAACGGAGAAAGCAAGATCTCCGTTGCTTTTAATGTCTCGCTATGTTAAATGAGTTTAACATAGCGAGACAGTTTTAAAATAAGCAACGGAGATGTCCGTTGCTTATTTTAAACTGTCTCGCTATGTTAAACTCATTTAACATAGCGAGACACTAAAAAGCAACGGAGATCTTGCTTTCCATTGCTTTTGCCCACAGCTCTGATGTACTGCGCAGGCGCAGTACATCAGAACTGCCGGATGCCAGACATCTGCGGAAGGGCAGTAAACAGGCATTATACTATGCCATTATTTAAGAAAAGTAACAGTTTCTTTTCTTAAATAATGTCATATATAGCAATAACCACTTCTGGTGTGGGTAATGCTAAATTTACCCATGGTTGGCTTTGTTTGGTCCTCGGGCCTCGGGACCAAACCACGCCAACCGTGGGTAAATTTAGCATTACCCACACCCAGGCGTGGGTTATTGCTATAGTATCCAATCAAGGGTAGTGTGTTTGTTGGAGTTATTTATCCTAGTAGGTGACTGGACTAGTTGGGTGAAGCAATGAAGATTTACATGATGGGTTGGGTGGTGGCTAGAGCAGGATTGCCAGTCAGTGTTGACGTCTCCAATAATTAAAGTTTATTGGGGTAGGTGGTGGGTAGTCCAGCTGAGGAGGTTTTCAAGTGGAGGGATGTCGTGGCCAGGTGGGAAGTAGCAACCTATTATGCTTAGGGTTTTATTTTGGTTTATTTTAAGGTTGGTATATATTATTTCTTCCTTACCTATTTGGGGAGCTGCTAACTTTAAGATCTGGATGTCTAGATGCTGCTTAAATATTATAGCTATACCACCTCCTTTTTTGTTTAGTCAGTCTACTCTTAGTATATTGTAACCAGTAGGGAGGATTTGCTCATTAGTAATGTGTGGTTTTAACCATGTATCTGTAAGGATCACTACATCAGGGGAGTAGAAGTCTATGGTGGCATGGAATTAATGCACCTTGTTGCATATACTTCTAATATTTAGGCTTATCAGAAGGAGGGTGGTTGGCTTTCTATTGGCTACGATTTGGGACATGTGGTTTGTAGTCTGATTATGAGGGAAGGGGTTGGAGATAGAGGGACCAAGATTAGGATGGATGTCTCCACTGAGTGCTAGGTTGGATGTGGATGAGATTATTAGTTTTATCAATTAATGTATATGCTTGCTTATAAGGGAAGTTTTTTGATTGTGTTCTGTGGGCAATAGGTATGGTGGTAGGGTTATGTTAGGTTGTGAGGTTGTTTTTAGTTTAGGTATTGTGGTTTGTAGTCTATATAGAGGGTGTACTGGGAAGGTTGTTGACCTGACGAGGGAGTAGTAGAGTAGAGGTGGGATATGAGTGGTGGTGTGTGTGGTGGTACAGTGGTAGTGGTTGAGTGCAGGAATGGTGGAGGTTTGGTAAGATGTGATGTATGCAAGGAGTCTGCATGCAGTGAGTATAGGTATAGTGTGCTTGTACATATTAGCTGTGTAGGAGGGATAGTAGTGAGAAGTTGTAGGAGGAAGTATAGGTGTGGTGATGTTATAGGTTGAAGGGTGGGAGGGGTTACTGTTTGTAATAAAGGTAGGACCACTTGAGGCGGGTGGGAATTGGGGGAAGGGAGGGGAGCATAGTGGGCAACAGATGAAGGAAGACTATCAGTAGGTGTATAGGTTATAATGAAAAGGGCTGGCCCTGATTAGGCTGCAGTTGTTCTTGTGGGGAGGAGGAGGATCAGAATAGACCAGAAAAGTGGTGGATAGCAATAGTATGATGAAAAGGGCTGGCCCTGATTTTACAGATAGGCAAGTCTACAGAAACAATAAGAAAAGGCAGTAGGTACTCTGACTTGCTTGTTTTGCATATCTGTCTTACTGAAATAAAATAAGCCAATTTTATCAAGGAGTTATGTGGAAATTAGGAAGACAAGAATATATAAGAGAAAAGGTTTAGTAGAAGTAGAGAAACAGCAGAGCATGCAAATAATATAGCATCTAAAGACAGATTGCAGTTAGAAGTACAGAATGGGGGGGGGCAGCTAATGTTCTGAAACAATTAGAAAATCAGTAGGTACTTTGGACTTGCTTGTTTTGCATACCTTTCTTTTGAAATAAAATAAACACTTGTAACCAGGAGTATGTGGGATTTAGAAAGACCACAAGTTATAGGAGAAAGGGTTTAGTAATACTAGAAAAACAGCAGGGCTTTCAAATAGTTGAAACAGCTTGCAAAGGGAGACTGCTGTTAGGAAGTACAGTATGGGGAGGGGCAAACCAACGTCAGTGATGGAGTGCTTTAAAATAGAAATTAAACAAGGGCTAGCAATTAATTTTGTCTGGAAGATGAAACATACTTTTTGTATATTTTGAAAATAACACTCATTTCAAGGTTGCTTGATTCTGTTAAAGAGCACTGCAGGCCAATAGATTGATCTTGGCTTGGTGGGGATCCAGGGGAAAGTAGAATTAAAAGGAGAAGTTTTTGTATATTTTGAAAATAACACTCATTCCAAGGTTACCTGGTTCTGTTAAAGAGCACTGCAGGCCACTAGATCGAACTTAGCTTGGTGGGGATCTAGGGAAAGTAGAATTAAAAGGAGAAGTTTTTGTATATTTTGAAAATAACACTCATTCCAAGGTTGCCTGGTTCTGTTAAAGAGCACTGCAGGCCAATAAATCGAACTTGGCTTGGTGGGAATCCAGGGAAAGTAGTATTAAAAGGATCATAAAGAATTATACTGAAGATATGAGAATATTAACAGAAGAAGAAAGGCTGCAAATTGAAAAATTATGAGGTGGAAATATTATTTGCAGCATTGGAAAAAGAGACTTGTTCAGGTATTATGGGTCTATATTAGAAGTTCAAAACACCAAAAGTGTGAATACACTTTAATCGAATGCTAATACCCAAAACCAAACAATATTGAAAGTATGCAGCAATTATTTTTTTCCCTGGGGAAAAAAAAATCACTGCTCCCAAAAAAAAAAATCCAAAGACAAAATAAAGTGGGGGGGGTTGTGCCCCCCACAGTCCCCTACTTAAATATACCAACTCCGAGATCACAACACAGTGGAAGAAATGGCAAAGTCCCGACAATGGCCCAGTGATTTTTATTTACCTGGGAAAAAATCATTGTGCCATACCTTTGATATTGTGTGCTTTCGAGTATTAGCATTTGATTAAAGAGCGTTCCCTCTTTTGGAGTTTCGATCTTTTAATATAGACCCAGGTATTGCAGTGTTATGGAATGAAACAATAAAAGTTTTAGATTGTACTCTTGTAGAATTAGGTAGGATAATAGTAAGAGATATAAGATGGAAGAAAGAAGCAAATAGAGTTATTGCAATCTATGTGTATGTTATGAAATAAAGAGAAATAATTTTAAAAAAATTATATAGGAGTGAATATGGATATAATATCAGTGGACGATTTCAACTGTGATTTAAGAAAAAGAAGAAAAGTAGGAAGCCATAAGAAGTGGAAAATGATATATATGGGATGAAAAACATTGTACTTACAAAAGAAATGAAATAAAAACAGAAATTTACTATTTTATAATATCTGATAGTTTAAAGGTAGTACAGGGAGGAATAAAGGACACAACATTTCCAGATCATTTAGTTATATTGGTAGAAGTGAAGGAAAAACAAAGATATATGAAATTAGGTAAAGGCATTAAGATACCTTCTTAAAAATACTTGAATGAGGAAGATAAAAAAAGATATTTGGATGACGCAGTGGTGCAGTGGTTTGCATTGTTGTCTCACAGCAAGAGATTATTCGGTTCTATTGTCAGCTGGGTGCCTTCTGTGTGGAGTCTGTATATCCTCCCTGCATTCATGCGGTTTTCCACTAAGTACTTTGGTTTCCTCCCACCTTACAAATATATGTGTCTGGAGCATTTCTCCCCAGGCATCTACTGAAAATTGTGGCGTTCCAAGTTGTACTTTCAAGATAAACAAATGTTAAATAAATAAATAAACCAATTATGGAAAGATAATGTAAATATTAAAATCTTTTATGAAAGTTGATTGGTTTGGTGGATACGTTTTAAGGAAAAAAAATATAAAAAGTGTTTTTTTTTTTGGAATATCAAACAATGAGAAAGAGGAAAGAAAAAAATAAAATAAAATCAACTAAGTCAGGTAGTGTTTAAAGTTTAAAGTAGTAATAGAAAATACAATGAATGTTCATGAAAAGGAGAAAATGTAAATGAAATGAATCAGGAAAAGATTAAAAATGTTAAATAAACAAAGATCCACAAAAACGAAGACCATAACTGAGTAGACAAGGTGAAAAAGCAAGCTGCAAATCAGGTTTAGCCCTTTTGTTCTTATTTTATTCCAAAGAACTTCACCAGAAATACAACTGATCATAAAAATTCAGATTAAATAAAACAATTGCACCAATCAATTTAAAATAAAACTGATGACATAATTTCCTACCAATGCCATTTCAAAGCACATTTAATATTTAAATTGTCATTTAAAGCCAGAAGGGTATCAGAATTCTATAATAATGATAATCTTAAGTTTTTAAGGCATTTACATCACCTATAAATTGAGGAACCTGCTCCAAAACCATAAATTTGAAACCAGAATAATAAGAACATGTAGTAGTATATTTGGCTAATGCATTTTTCATATCTTTGTTTTTAATAGCCAGCTTGCGTTCTTTTATCTAGTCTGCCAAACATCTGATCATTTTCACTATATAGAAAAAAGATCAAGCAGCACATACACCCAGGTAAACAACATTCCTAGTCTGACAACTAAAAAAATGTAGTGACATTATCCAAAAAATTACAATATTGGAAATAATGTTGTGTGCAAGCTAAAATGTCTTTACAGGACTTACATTTGCCAGATTTAACCAGCCCTATTTTACCATTACTGTTTGACTCACAATTTTTACTATATGTTTCAAAAAATACTTTAGTGTCTTATTTTTGTTATAGCAGAAATGTGGACTGGCCCCCACAATATTGCTAAGATCTCTATTTCCTTCAATTATCACCAATTCCTATTAATAATTTCCTGAATAGTGGCTATATCAAGACAAATAGGTAGAAGGAAACTAGACTTAAAATCAACTAAATGTTCAGGTTTGATGGGAAAAAAACAAAAGGCAAATATTTAACATGTCTAGCAGCAATTACTTTATTCATATAGTTATCGACAAACTTAACTGGGTAATGTCTTTTAATAAATAATTGTTTTAAAACATTACACTCATTCAAAAAAAGTCTGTTCATCACAGATAATCCTGGGCAACCTAATATCTTGATCTTTAATGATATTTGCTTTTATGAAGTTTGGATTTTGACTGTTAAAGTCCAAATAATTGTTCTTAAAAGTCTTTTGCTGATGTATAGTGGAAATAAATTTAAAATTCACCATATCCTATATCAAATCTATGTCTAGAAATTACACTTTAGTCCCTATATTAGAAATGGTAAAACTCAAAAAAAAAAGTTTCTTTATTTCAAATAGAAATATGTCCAATTTGTCAACTGTCCCTTGCTAGATAAAAAATATATCTTCTATATAATGTTTGTAAAGCCTAGTTTTTGCAAATCCTTTTAAATTAGTAATATAATCTATCTCCCATGCACTCAGTACAAGATTTGTGCATGCCTGGTCCATTTAGACAGCTGCTTGAGGGGGAGAGAAAGAAACAGGAAGGATGTACTATTACAACCTTCCAATCAGGAGGGTTGTGTGATGTTTATTTGAAGGACTGGAAGTCAACTGGAAGAAAAGACAATGTATATAATAAAATTGTCAGTAGAAGGTATAGAAGTAAAAGATAAAAAGACAGACAAAGCAGGGCATGAAGTAAGAAGAAATTATTTGGAGAGTGGTTAAGGGAAGGAAACATTCTGTCAGGAAAGGGTAATAGGAAGAGGAAATTTAAAGCATCAGGTATGAAGGAAAATAAAAAGGCAAATGATAAAAAAATAAAATAAAGGAATAATAAATCAATAAAATAAGAGCTGAGAATTTTAGCAACATTGCCATGTCCCTCTTGGACATCATAACAGCTTTACAAAAATAGCGGGCCCTTGCAGAAAGCCATCTGAAGATGGTTTGGTTTCTATCACTGGCCATCCTCACCAACATCAACCATCTTGTAGTTCAAAGTGACAGCCCTCTAGATTACTTGGCAGTCAGATATCCGCATGTACCCCCAACCTGTCCTCATTTAGGTGTACTCCCATCTTGTTGTACCACAGACCACCATCTGTGCCTCTTCTCTTCCCTGATACCATTTGCCCATGTGCTGCCAACTCACCATCTGAACTACACCCTCACCACTACAGAGATATGGATGTCTAATAGTCATCTTGCCCTAAGCTCCAACAAAACTTGTTGTTTCCCTACTCAAAAAATCCACTCCACTAAACAAGGAAAATGTTACCATCCAAGCCCAAAATAACACAATAATTAAAGTTGTACTACATAACAAACTGCCAGACATCATTATAGATGAAAACTTAGAATTCGACCTGCACATTCATGCTAACATTAAAATACACAACAAAAATCTGGAACTCTCAATAGACAAAAATACTACCTCAACCATTCTGAAAAGCTATATCTAGCCTCTTCCTACCTACAACCCTCTCTTCTGTATGGTGCACCTCTCCTGACCAATATTCAGGCCTCTCTCAAATCCAAACTAGCTTCGTGCTACAATAAAATCACTAAATTTGTAACAAATGCAAGCTATTCTTCTCACCCCTGCTCCTCTCTGAACCAATTAAACTGGTTGGAACTACCACATAATCTGTCTCTTATTTAACTAACCTTTGCACACAAACTTATCTATAAACCATCCAACTGCCCTTCCTTGTCTTCTCTACTCACACAATATCATCCAAACAGACATCATATCCAGTAATCACCTACTTCTAAATGTAGTGAAACCAACCTGTGCAGGAGGACAAATGCAGTACTCCTTTACTGTAGCCAAACTATGGAATAATCCCCCTCAATCACTAATGTCTATCAGCAATGTCTCTCTTTTTGAGATATCCCTGAGATGATACCTCACCTCCCTGTGGCAATGTAATTCTACCAAGGATGTAGTTCCTATAACTTGAGCCCTTTTTTCTTGCCTTCCTATCCCTGAGTCTTCTCTCTCTTGATCTATATATCCTCCCCCTTTTCTCTTCACTCTGTAAGACTCCTCTTCTATATTTACCATCTAAAGTAATATTATGTTTTTAGGTGCTCTTATCCCTAGGCTGTGTTACTCAATTCATATCTTCACTTAAGGTTTAACCCAGCCTTAATATATATTATTATCTTACATCTAGCATGGACTACGCACCAAGCTCTTCCTATCAGCAACTGAACTTACTGCTCAGTGGTATTGTTTTTGTGCCATGGTCTACCTCTCTATGGAATAATGTAGTAAACTATTCTGATATCCCCATTTCTTAGTCCTACATTGTATATTGCTCCACCAAATTTGTACTTACTGTTCAAAATGTAATGTAATGCTTTATAGTGTATGTCTAATGCTTGTATTATGTTTATCCCATATGACTCTATAGTTATGTATAATGTTTGTCCCATATGGTTCTAGTTTGTACTGTGTAAGAGTTATACTCGATTTCAAGCTTTTCTCCCTGGGCCTCCATTGAAAATAGACTCACCTTGGCCCAGTGGACCTTCCCAGTAAACAAATGCAAATAAATAAATAAATAAATAAATAAATCGTCATCATCATCTTCTTCTTTCAGCTGTTCCCGTTAGGGGTCGCCACAGCGGATCATCATTTCTTCCTGTCCTCTGCATCATGCTCTTTCACACCAACCACCTGCATGTCCTCTCTCACCACATCCATAAACCTTATCTTAGTCCTTCCTTTTTTCCTCTCACCTGGCAGCTCCATCCTTAGCATCCTTTTCCCAATATACCCAGCATCCCTCCTCAGCACATGTCCAAACCAACACAATCTCGCCTCTCTTGCTTTGTCTCCAAATTGTCCAACCTGAGCTGACCCTCTAATATACTGATTCCTATTCCTGTCCATCCTAGTCACACCCAGTGCAAATATTAACATCTTTAACTCTGCCACATCCAGCTCTGACTCCTGCCTTTTCGTCAATGCCACCGTCTCCAACCCATATAACATAGCTGGTCTCACTACCCTCTTGTAGACCTTACCTTTCACTCTTACTGGTACCCGTCTGTCACAAATCACTCCTGACACTTTTCCACCCATTCCACCCTGCCTGTACTCTCTTCTTCACCTCTCTTCCACACTCACCATTACTCTGAACTGTTGATCCCATGTACTTAAACTCATCCATCTTTACCAACTCTACTCCCTGCATCCTCACCATTCCTCTACCCTCCTTCTCATTTACACACATTTATTCTGTTTTAGCCCTGCTGACCTTCATTCCTCTCCTCTCTAAAGCATATCTCCACCTCTCCAGGGTCTCCTCAACCTGGTCCCTACTCTCACTACATATCACAATGTCATCTGCAAACATCATAGTCCACGGGGCCTCCTGTCTGAGATCATCTGTCAACTTGTCCATCACCCCTGCAAATAAGAAAGGGCTCAGAGATGATCCTTGATGTAATCCCACCTCCACCTTAAACGTATCTGTCACTCCCACCGCAGTCCTCACCAATGTCACACTACCCTCGTACATATCCTGTACCACTCTTACATACATCTCTGCCACTCCCAACTTCCTCATACAATACCATAACTCCTCTCTAGTCACCCTGTCATATGCTTTCTCTAAGTCCACAAAGACACAATGCAACTCCTTCTGACCTTCTCTGTATTTCTCCAACAACACTCTCAGAGCAAATATTGCATCTGTAGTGCTCTTTCCTGGCATGAAACCATACTGCTGATCATTAATCATCACCTCCCTTCTTAACTTAGCTTCCACTACTCTTTCCCATAACTTCAAGCTGTGACTGATCAATTTTATCCCTCTGTAGTTACTGCAGCTCTGCACATCACCCTTATTCTTAAAGATAGGTACCAAAGCACTATTTCTCCACTCCTCAGGCATCCTCTGACTTTTCAAAATTTCATTAAACAATCTGGTTAAAAATTCCACTGCCATTTCTCCTAAGCACCTCCATGCTTCCACTGATATGTCATCTGGGCCAACAGCCTTTCCATTCTTCATCCTCTTCATAGCTGTCCTTAATTCCTCCTTGTTAATCTGTTTCACTTCCTGATTCACTATCCCCACATCACCCAACCTTCTCTCTCTCTCACTCTCTAAATTCATCAGCCCTTCAAAGTACTCTTTCCATCTACTCAACACACTCTCCTCACTTGTGAGTATGTTTCTCTCACTGCCCTTTATCACCCTTACCTGCTGCACATCTTTCCCATCTCTGTCCCTCTGTCTAGCCAATCGGTACAGGTCCTTTTCTCCCTCTTTAGTGTCCAATCTCTCATACAACTCTCCATATGCCTTATCCTTAACCTTCATCACCTCTCTCTTTGCCATGCACCTCATATCCTTATACTCATGTCTACTTTCTTCATCTCTTTGATAATTCCACTTCTTCTTCACCAGCCTCTTCCTCTGTATACTCTCCTGTACTTCCTCATTCCACCACCAGGTCTACTTGTCCTCCTTCCTCTGTCCAGATGTCACAACAAGCACCTTTCTAGCAGTCTCCCTTACTAGCTCTGCTGTAGATACCCAGCTATTCGGTAAATCTTCACTGCTTCACAGTGTCTTAACTCTTCCCTGAACTCCACCCCACAATCACCCTTTTTTAACTTCCACCATTTGATCCTTGGCACTGCTTTCACACTCCTCTTCTAGATCACCAACGTCATTGTACAGACCACCATTCTATGCTGCTTAACTACACTTTCCCCTGTCACCACTTTACAGTCTCCAATCTCCTTCAGACTGGCCCTCCTACATAGGATATAATACACATGTGTGCATCTTCCTCCACTCTTGTATGTCACCCTATGCTCCCCCCTCTTCTTAAAATACATATTCACCACAGCCATGTCCATCCTTTTCGGAAAATCCACAATCATCTGACCTTCTGCATTCTTTTCCTTAACACCATACCTACCCATCACTTCCTCATCCCCTCTGTTCACTTCACCAAAATGCCCATTGAAGTCCGCTCCAATCACTAGTCTCTCACCTTTTGGTACACTCACCACCACTTCATCCAACTCACTCCAAAATCTTTCTTTCTCATCCATCGCACACCCAACTTGTGGAGCATATGCACTAACAACATTCATCATTACACCATCAATTTCAAGCTTCATAAACATCACTTTATCAGACACTCTCTTCACCTCCAAAACACTCTTGGCATACTGTTCCTTTAGGATAACCCCTACCCCATTTCTCCTGCCATTCACACCATGATAGAACAATTTGAACCCACCTCCTATACACCTGGCCTTACTTCCCTTCCATCTGGTCTCTTGCACGCACAATATATCAACCTTCCTTCTCTTCATTATATCAGCTAGCTCTCTCCCTATACCAGTCATACTGTCAAAATTCAAAGTTTTTACCCTCACTACTACACTCCTAACCTTCCTCCTCTCTTCCTGCCTTCTGGCATGCCTTTCCTCTTCTCTTCTCCTTCGGCCAACAGTAGCCCAGTTTCCACCAGCACCCTGTTGGCTAACAGTACTGTTGGCGGTTGTTGTTCACCCAAGCCTTGACCAATCCAGTATGGAAATATGAAATGTTCTCTGCATAAGTAATTTGGCAAAGGTTTTACGCCGGATGCCCTTCCTGATGCAACCCTCCCCATTCATCTGGGCTTGGGACCGACACAAAGAAATGCACTGGCTTGTGCATCCCCAGTGGCTGGGTTAAATAAATAAATAAATAAATAAAATAAAATAAATAAATTGTTTGTCTCTGTCCAACCGAAGTCTGCATTCTATTAGGTTGTGAGCACATCCATTCCTATTTGTCAGAGATTGTTATGAAGTTCCTGTTAGGAAAGAAAGCATTTAATCTTGAAAATTCTGAATAAAGCTGCTCCATTTTTTTACACTTGGTGGATTTATTTGCAGTCATTTTGGTCTCCGTCAGAGGTTGACAGCACTGTGTATTTGGTTACTGGTCTTTTACTCCATCCGTTTTTCTTTTGCAGCTCCATTTCACATTTACAGACTGCCATTGAAAGGTCCCTTCAGCCACTGACTCATCCTTTCCCAGAGGGATACAGACAAAGGCTATGGAAGGTGCCTTTACATCATTGATTTTTACTTGTTTCATGATTCAGTCTTTCTATGCGGAGTATGGTATGCAGACTTCAAACATAAAAGAAATACATTTTTTCTACAGCATTGCAACAAGCAGATTAAGATATTTTGATCAAATCTAAAGATATACCTTCCACCTGTGTTGAATATTAATCCAAATAAACCTCAGCATCTCTCACAGAGGTACACAAATTTTGCTTAATAAATTAACAAAGTGACATTAATGATGCAAATATACCTTCCTAACTCCTTTAGCATTTTTAAGTACAAATCATTTTTAAAATTCCAAAATTAAAAGGATGTCAATGAAGATAATTCAACCTCTGAACTATATACATTGCAGTAACAGAACTTACTTTTTTGCTAGTGAGCTTTAACTTAATGTTAAGTCATAATAATGAGTTTCCGCTAACTTATCAAAAAATGTTTTAGAAGTCCAAACATACTATAGTGGAATTCACTTTACAGAGCAGTTGATTTATCGTTATTAGTAGCAGCAATATTTGGTTACTGTTTTAAAAGATTATTATATTTGTGTTGGAAAGGAGGCAAGTTTGATTGCATTTTTTGTCATTTACCGAAATGGATCTCTTTGCCGTGGTAAGAGCAGGTTAGCACAGGAAGAAAGACGTCAGTTAGATTCTCAAATGATATATCTTTAGAGGTATCACTACATGCAGTGTATAAAAATCAATTGATCTAATTTTGATACTTTGATATTCTATGTCCCTTTTTAGTGTAAAAATGTGCTTTCATCTAAAATTTTACTAATCCTTGAAATATGGCACCTTGCAAAGGAAATATAGCTGATTAACATATTTTCTTGCACTCACTGTATGTTTTTGTACAGCTAAACAATACTAATCATTGCTAGATTTTCCTTTTGTGCTTTCCCTGATTGTTTTTCACCATATCCGTTAATTGATTTTTTTTATTATTTTTAGTTTATCTCTCTTGTATTTTACGAATATACAGTTTTGTGATGTCATTTAATAAAAAATAAACTAAGTGGACAGAAATTTAAACACTGCTTTTGCTTTACTACAAATCACTGTTTTCCCAGTATCAACTAAATGTTCATCAAATTGATAAACAATGACTCTGGTTAGCACTTATGCAATATCATACCTATTACACAGATTAAGTTAGTCTAATTGTGAGCCTTTAAAAAGAAAATCTAATGGAATGTATTTCAAACAAAAGAAGATGAACAAAATATATGCACTGCATACATATATTAAAAGTTAAGATTTATAAGTTAATAACATTAGCAACACATAATATTCTCAAGGCATTTACAGTATAATGGATATCAGTTCTTGGCACAGTAACAGTCCACTTAAGAATAGTATAGCTGTATGGGAATTTGGAGTAATGTTTCACTGACATATAAATGTGTCTCATTAAAATACTGAACAGCATTCATTCGTAAGAAATAAAACAACATTGTTGTGCTTTGGGACTTAATGTACTCCTTTAGATGTGCATATTACCCTTTGCTTAGCCCCACAGCTAGAATCTGTGTTTTCTTCTCTCTTATTAGATTCATGTAAGGCATGCACCACAGTGGAATTATTTAGAATGAGATTAATACCAGTACGGTACAGTACAGTGCAGTCTGTATGGAAAAGACTTTAAATGTAATCTGCAGCAGCAGATTTCGCTCCTATATCATAAATATTAAATTGTTGTTGATGCAAAAACATTTGTGAACTTTTAGTCTTTGTAAAACAGGTCACTTTAAGAAAGCATAGTGTTAACCATTACAAGTTTATTTTATTTCTATGCATATTCATTTGACATACATAATATTTGTTATTGTCAAAGGAATAAATACCAAGTAAACGCATATAACTCAAGAATACATAGCTATATGAACTGATTACAGTGATTGTTATGAACCTCTAATGACTATGGCCCACTTTATATTTAATTCTAGGTGTGACCTTTTTCTTTTATACAAGCTGAAGACAACTAATGTCAGGTGTGTTTACAGTGCATGGTTGTGAACAGTATTGTTGCAGCAAATGTTATCACTGTACTGTAGAGAATTATATGCAATTGTTGCTGTATATTGTCATGGAAAACAAGGGACTGATATATGAAAATTGTATGTTACAGGTTTTATCAATTGGTAATACACAATAAAATAGGATTAAAATGGTAATACAGTTGAACAATAGGGTTGCCAAACATTCCTGATTAAATTTAAAACAATTTGATCCAGACAGCGGTTTTCTATTTCATTATGCAACACAAAGACGATATATACAGATTGTTGGTTGAAACTAATTGAAAAAATAAATAGAGATACCAGACAAACAGAATAAGTATTCTTAGAATTTGCTGGAAAGTGCAAAGCTATAAGTTACACATTTAGGAATTCCCAAGAAGTAGTATATTAAGGGCCTGATTCAAAAAGACTTGCTCTCAGTGTAAGTGACGACTTATACTGAGATCAGGCTGAAAGCAGGTGCTTTGCAATCTGGCCCCCATGCAAGCCTTTTACAGATAGGCCTTTCACTGAAGTAAGTCATTTACACTAGAGTAGGTCTTTTAGAATCAGGGCAGACTTACAATGACAGTAACTAGAGTTGCAAGATGGAGTGACTGTTTGAAGGATTATTTGTCCTGTGGCTTTGTGGGTTATTATTAACAAAGACCAGACTAAAGAAACAAATTATATGAAGTCCAGCAAGGTCAGCATTGTAATTTTTATACACTTACTTTACTTATTTATTAAAAAAGAAATAATAGAGCACTGCACTAAAAACGAATGAGTTGCTATATTCCTTCCACTGTTTTGCATATTCAAAATGTATGCGCATTTGTTATATTTCAGTATCTTTAAAATGGTCTTACATAATATCACTGCATCTGGTTATACTGACCTTCTGCACAGACTGTAAGAAGCACTATGCATAAGGTTGACTCCTGAACTTTTTTAGTCTACAAAACTGAATTGTTAAAAAATATATGCATAGACACTGCAATACTTCTAAAAAAGGTGTTTCAGAATGTTGATTATGCTTCAGGACGTAAATATTCTTCTTAACATGAATATATAATAAAGTTATCCAGTTATAATAACAATTAGAATATCCTTGTGAGATGATGATTTTAATAATAGCTGTGAGTAAAGCTACCCTATTTCATAATTCATGTAAGAAAGTTGGTGCAAAGATTAGTAAAACATTCTCAGATTAACAGAAGCAAAACTGCATTTTTCAAACCGATAATCTCATATACTGCTGAATAACTGAATTTGTGAAATATGGAAAAGATTTACACATAACATTGGTTATAGTGGTAACTACAATGAAGGCATTAAAATAAATAAAAGTTTATTCTAGAATAGGGTATCATGTTATGGGTATAGTAGGGTTGGCATATGTTGAATAAATACAAGAATTTTACCCGTGCGTTCACATTTACATAACTTTCCAGTTTCATCTCTTAAGTTATTATACCTGGTATCAGATATATAAAGACGCACAATCTCATTTAATTGTGATTCAAAAATTATGGTTAAAAGATCTAATGAAATAATACATGTATACAGCATCATGAAATAAATCATAAAGAAGTCATTTAACTGATTTCGAGTAGGTTTATAAATACTATACCACCCTGTTTTATGGCTGGGCTACACATCCCTCTTTCAAACTCGTAGACATGAAAAAATGTCACTGTTCCTCTTTGTTCTTGAGTTCTGACAAAAATATCGCATGACATTTGGTAGTATTTCAAAGCAATATGGTGGATAGCGAGGTTGAGATTGTAGAAAAATTCATTGTCAAAGGAAGCCTGCATGTATTTATTGCCAATGTTCTGTAAATTTCTACTCATTTAGTTGCATATGTTGTGGTTTAGTTTTTTGTTGTGGAAGTCAGAGAAGAAGCAAGTGTGATGCTTTCAGCTTATTGAATACAATTTCCTTTTCCCCAAATTTGTGCAAACTCTGAATTAATGCATTTAGAGATGGAGTATGTGGAACAAGGCTTTACATCTTGCATAGACCGCTGCACACCATAGGCAATTTTTATCTGCTTGTGAGTGTGATCAATGTCAGTAGTAGATATTTTTGTTACTGTTGTTCATGTCTAGGCTAAGCAAGAGGCAAATAATGAATATATCTTTGTTCACTAGATATATTACAACACAAGAGACATGATAAACAAATCACAAGCATAAAACCTAACACACACACACACACACACACACACACACACACACACACACACACACACACACACACACACACACACACACACACACACATTCATTATCTTATGAGTCTGTTAAAAAGGTACAGGAAATATTATTCTTACAATATAAGCATTACCTGTTGAAAATCATTATTCACTGTTTAAGGATTTCTGTGTCAAAAGCATTTTCAACATCATTTGTCTTATACATTCTATTGAAATGTCTAACATCTGCAGTATAATTTTCCATGAAATACTTGCAGGGTCATAGACAGAAACATATTTACTACTCAAACATCATCCTATTTCCCCACCACAGACATAGCATTTAAAAATGTGCTGAATCTTTAACATTTCATCCAGATTCTATTTAGAAAGAGACTTCACCACTTAGGTTCATAGGTTCATAGGTTGGTACTAGGCTATCTGCCCGAAGGCATTTATAAGCCTAGCCAGAATGTGTTGGCTTTTGACGCCCCCTTAGATTAGTTCCCTGTGCCTCTGTCCAGCAGAGCCACTGAAGTGATCCCCGAGGTAAACTTTCTGTTTCCCATCCACTCGTCAAGGTTTCTTTTGAAGAGTGTTAGCGAGGAGCTCTGCCTAATGTAGATTGGGATCTTGTTCTAAAGCATGGGAAGTCTCTGGGACAGGAATCTATCGCTCCAGCACATCCTATTTATTGTTGTGGCAAGGTTTAGATCCCTAGAGCATGTGGCTCGAGAGGATAAGGATTTCTTTAGGTGGAGCATGTCCATCAGTTCTGGGTTGGACATGGCCTTGTATGTCAGGCAGAGATCACCTCTGCCTGACATACAAGGCCATGTATGCAAATGCCACTTGTCACTTTTAACCATCAAAATACTAATTTTAGAGCATCCTTCTTATCAAGTAAGTATGCTGTAGATAGTTATTTGTAATAGATGCTAGTTTATACAGTTTTAAATGCTCTGTCTCATTTGAGCCATAAAGTATCTGTGAGATCCTATGGAAAAAAATGCACACATTTGAAGACACTGAGCATCCCTAAGTACATTGTTGCATATAACAGGACATTAAACCTTAATGTCTATGCAGGATACCTAACGCAAACTCAAATAATTAAAATAAAGAGTCTCAGAAAAATGCAGCCATTAAAACAAAATACAAAAGAAAGCTAATTCTCAGAAAAACTAATATCTCGGTGATGAAACATTATTTAGAATATGTACTGTTTTGCTACTTAATTGCCTTATTTACTTTATACTGTTGAAATTAAGGTATATTTTCTTAACTATTGTAAAATGTTTTTAAATATAAAATAGCCAGATAGATCTCAGTGAAGTCATTTTATATTGTTTGTTTTTTACATGTTTAAAGTTATATCTTTAAAGGACAAACATTCACTATAGTGATTGTTTTAATTTAATCAAGGTAAATAAATATATCTCTTTGCAACTGACTACTTTTCTACTACTCGTCTGTTGCTAACTGTTCAAAATTCTGACATTCATTTCCTATAGGCAAATGCCATTAAAAGCAAAAACATCCACGTAATGAACAGAATGTGAAAAAAGAAGATCAGATGTCTGTCTTAATAGTATTAAACAACTAATGTTACTCTATGAATCCAGCCATCCATCCACATCCCTGTTTTTCCATTTTTGTACATGGGGGTCAGGGTGTCACTTCAACAATGACAATCATCTAGAGCCATGGTTCACACTGCTGGGTGGCTAGCCCTGCCACAGCGGTTCATCCACAATGCATACATTCTCACCCATGGCTAACTTAGAGTGCCCAATCCACCTACTGCATGTCTTTGGAATACGAGAGGAAACAGGAGCACCTGGAGGAAATCCACATGAACACACAAAGGACATGCAGACTCCACATAGAAGGCAGGTCCACTGAGAATCAAACCAAGGAACCTCCTATTGTTAGGCAACAACACTATCTTCTGTGCCACTGCGCCATCTGTACCTCATGAATGACACAATAATAAAAAAATGTTTAAAACACAATCTAAACATTATAAATACAGTTGCTTCAATTGAAATTATTTATACAATGATAATAGTTTAGCAGCTTTCTCCAGGTATAGATTGAAAAAATGAATGCTAACACTGCACAACAACTTGTTTTGTTGGGGTGCCTCAGATCCTCTTTGCACCAATATATTAAGGTCATTAGGCTAGCACCTTCTCTAAATACACTCTATCTGATGTAATTGAACCTTGGTAAATAATGAATAGTTGATTTTCAAGGAAATCCCATTAAATTTAAGAGAGTGTTTAAATTTTGAATTAGTATATGAACTAGGAGGGGTAACTACCCTGTGAACATGTTTCTTAGTAAATGTATGTCTGTAAGTATATTTTTCTTATTACAGCGAATGAATTCTAGCTTCTATTGTTATGTGTTCTACTGGTTTGTAACTGATGTTTTCCAATTCCAGTATGACAAACTTTCACTGTTTTAGAGTCAGTTGTTTGAGAGTCACTTACTTTACAATCAGCGTTATATTACTTAACCATACAAATGTGCCTTTCACAGGCTTTATTTTTATATACCCTATATCTGAACCTGATATAAAGCTGATAAATATTTATCAAATTAAAAAAAATGTTTATATAACAAAAAAAATGAAACAAATGGCAGTGTAAAACTTTGGAATACAAATTTAATTTCTTTTGACTTCTTTTACTTTTTTGCAATATTTTAATTCATCTAATAGTTCTGTTAAGAGTAAGTGTTTTAGATAACTGGCACCTACCCAGATTTCTTATTTTTGAAACACCTTTATTGAATTACCTCTTGTGACATAGCCAAACTTGCATTATATAAAAGTAACAAAACAATATTAACAAGTTCACATTTACAAACATTTTACATCACATACAATCTTCTATAAAATATTATCAATCTAACTGTATGTAAATTGTTCATTTCCCATCTACTCTTAAATCCTATTCCTCCTCAAAACATTTTTCTGCATGTATTTTTCCAACAATTTCCATTTTTTACATAATTTGCTCCTACTCTTTTTTAAAGATCTCACTTTCTATTCTTTTATATCTGTTACAAATTTTAATACTTTGAGTATGGTTGGTTTAGACTCCGATTTCCATTTTCTAATAATTGCTTTTTTGGTAGCCACTAAAATTAAATTTTAAAAGTTCTTACTATATCTAGCCAATTGAGATCCTGTATCCCAGATCAAAAAATGAGTTCCTTAGTTGCACTCATTTCCTCACTCCGTAGTCTCAAGACAGTAGTTTGTCGGCAATATTTAAAGTCTGCCAACTCATTGCACCCCCAATACATATGATCCAAGGTGCCTCTTTCTTCCCCATTACCCCTCCAACATGTGCTATCTACCTAAGAAAAAAAATCTTTGAGGTCTGCTAGGACTATAAAAGTATCTATGCAAACACTTTTAAGCAAAAATCCTAAATCTTTCAGACTTGCATATTTAGGAGCCATACATATATCCTCCCATTGTTTCTTTCTGAATTGCTCATCTCATCTCACCTCTCTTCCTAATCTTTTCTGACCGCTTCTGATTGATCCCTATAGTTATCATACGATATTTTATATGCCCTACTTATTATCCCTTTTTTAATAGTAACTTCTTTTTTTGATTCAATTAAAAAGTCAGCACGAACAAGGTGTTTACTTAGGATTCCCCTATCCCTTTCTCTTTGCCTATGTTCCAATATCAGTCTTTGATAGGGAAGACAATCTCTATTCTTCAGTCCAAATGTCTTCCTGGTCTTTTCCCATTCTGTTACCTCTGTAATTAGTTGTTCCCAAACCCTTGGTTTCTTTGCCAGCTTCCTCAAGTTAATTTGGGCCCCTTCTTGTCTACCTGTTCTCTGTACCCCTAATAGCAATTATCCCATTTGGCAGAATCTCCTTTCTCCATTCCTATGTTGGAGTAGTTCTTATTATACGTTCTACTACTTCATGAGTATAATATTCTGTATGACTATTGTTATTCTCCTTAAGAATCTACATTCAAAATTCAACTCTTTCCTTATTTCTTGAATTTCCACCTGCTTCATCATTATCCTTTTACACTTTAAAACTGTAGCTTTCTGCTTGTGTTATGTAAGTGCCTTAACAGTGTAGCTCTAAAATATTCCATCAGATCAGTTAATCATCAGCTTCCTTGTTCTACCAGATCAGCTTATCCCACTTGACCCTTGCCTTTCTCCCATTCTAGATAAGATCCTTCAACTATTTTTAATTACTGTGCACAACCTCTCCTGAGGTTGATAAAAAATATGCCTGACTCATATATGAAACTAGAGGGACTGAAAAAATTGTGCTGCTTTTATCTTGCTATGCATATCCATAGGCAAGAGCTTCCAGTTTCTCAGTTTTTGTATTAGTCTCTTCCCACGTACCTTTAGCTACATAACAATGTCCTTTTTAACCCATACTCCTAAATACTTCATTTTATCATGTTCCCATAAATATGGGAATTGCTGCCCCTCCCCAAATTTCTTATTAATCAAATCACTAGGACTGCATTGTTCACAGCAAGAGGTTCTCTCATTCAATTTTCAGCTTAGATGCCTTAGATGCCTTAATTTCAGTGTCTGCATGTCCTCCATGTTCATTGTTTTTTTATTGTGTGCTTTGGTTTCTTCCCACATTCCAGACATGCAGTGGGTGGACTGGATGTTCAAAATTGGCTGTAGGTGTGAGATTGCGTGTGTGTGTGTGTCTGTGTGTGTGTGTGTGTGTGTGTGTGTGTGTGTGTGTGTGTGTGTGTGTGTGTGTGTGTGTGTGTGTGCGTGTGTGTGTGTGTGTCTGTGTGTGTGTGTTTGTGTGTGTCTGTGTGTGTGTGTGTGTGTGTGTGTGTGTGTGTGTGTGTGTGTGTGTGTGTGTGTGTGCGCGTGTGTGTGAGTGTGTTATGAAAGATAACCACAGCTGAGCTAGACACCCAGAGATGTGAACATCAACTTTAGATAATTGTCACTGTTGAAGTGACACCTCAACTGTATGCGCAAAGATGGGAAAAAGGGGTTGTGAATGGATGGATATTTGGATGAACGAATGAATGATGACTTCATTGCAAGATTACAGTATCTAGTTACAATGCATTTCTATACGTGGCAAATAATGCAGCACTTCAAGAAAATTATAGTTAATGTCATTGTTATCAAAATAACAAGATTCTAGTAATCACATAGTAAAAAATGAAAAATAAATGTTGCAAGTACTTTTGTCCTTAATGTGACATGTTTTAGTTAATGTATGCCTTTGTCCTTAGTAGGTATCTTGTAGTATGCAATAAGATTAATATGCGCACTGACTGCTGTGTAATCACTACACGATGCTATCTGAGATGATCATGTAACCCTCCTGATTTCATTATATTGCCTATAATTAGAGTTTAAATTTGCAGTTTATGAAACTGACTGGGAAGATGCTTTATATTGGAGACAGGAGGAGTATTACTGAAAATCTCTGATCATGTGACATCACTTTCCTTTGTAAATTAGATGTGGAGAACCTTCTTTTATGAGAAGACAGAAATGTGGTTTTGAGGGATATCAAGAAGCAGCAAGCTAAAACACGCATAATGGAAGCCAGGAGAAAAATGTTTGAAATTGCTGGCAGTAGCTTCAGGCAACTTTAGCCTCTGTCATTAATTTGTTAATAATATCTGTAATCCTGACAGTAGCCACAGGCAGCTGTCATCAGCGTAATGCTGATTTCTCAAATATGGAAGCTAATTAAATAAGTACCACTAGAATGCAGAAAATGGACTACTAAAATGCAGAGCTAGAATGTGTCAGCATTGCTGTGCAGTTGATTCTATAACATTCAACTCATGGCAGGATTTAGCTTCAGCGAGTGGATACTTAGTTTTATATATATGTATCCATCTATCTATCTATCTATCTATCTATCTATCTATCTATCTATCTATCTATCTATCTATCTATCTATCTATCTATCTATCTATCTATCTATCTATCTCTCTATCTATCTATCTGTGTGTGTATGTACATAAGTGTTGTATATATGTGTGTCTGTCTGTCTATATACATATTTATATAATAAATTATCTTTATATAGATAGATATCAATAGATGTTTTGATATTTTCATTCCTTAATTAAAGGCTTGAATAAATCACTATTTACACTCAGTGTATCTGTCTTTGCATCTATTTGTCTATCTATCTGTATGTCTGTCTATCTGTCGCTGGTTAATTTAGGGAAAACTTGACAGTCAAGATCAAGAGTATTGCATTTGGGTTTAATAAAATAAATATTCATGGAGCATATTACAATTTTTTAAAAAGGCAACCTTTTATTGCTGAGTTGAGGATTAATAGATGTATGTATATCTTGAACATCTCAGAAACTAAGAGTCAATTTCCTTAGTATTATGAAAAAAAAACTAATTGAACTGCATATAGATAGTTAGTGGGCCTTAATATCAGACCTATATGTAAGAGTAACAAGAAACCTCTTGGTTATAAAGCAGAGCCATTAGAAATGTGGCATTTTACATTCAAACAAATTGGTTTGAGAAAAATAGTGCTCAGGTCACTGGAAGCTTCAGAAAAATGTCTTGACAATACCATGCAGTAAACAGCAAAATGCTTTGGTAGTTCTTTTTTGTTCCAAATATTTTAGTAGAAGGCGAAAGCTGTTAGGAGTCTAAACAAAAAACTCCGCTCCCTGGAAGCTCTCTTTACTTAAGAGAATGCTAGCTGATGTCTGTGAGGTCTCTGAGATGTGGTTTAAAGCCATGGAGAGCACACCAACAGTGCAAGGTTATAATACCTTCTACACATTTAGACCAGCTACTTCACAGGCAGGGACTAAAGGTGGAGGTGTCTCTGTTTACATCAAAAATAAATATACTTCAAGGCTGGTCAAACAGGACAATGCATTTGAACTACTCCGTGTTCAAATCACCATAGATAAAATCCAATACCACTTCCTGCAAGTTATAGGTCCCCCTCTATGACCTAGGAAACCCATATCATATATTTAAATTTATTAGAAACACTAACCATCCAACCCAATACCATATTCATGGGTGACTTTAATTACCCCACTATTAACTGGGAATCCTATACAACATCAAATGTGCATGCACAGAGATTCCTGGATTTTGTAAATGCAAACTCCCTGAACCAGATAGTCAATACACCAACCAAGGGTGCAACCATACTGGATCTGGTACTCACTAATACGAGAGAGTGCTGCACACCTCCTATTGTAATGCCTTCCCTGGTAAGGTCAGTCCACAAAATGGTCTCCTTTGAAGTAAAAATAAAACCTGGACCCCAGTATACCAGGACTATTCAGAAACTATTTTAAGGCTAATCTCCTGCTATTAAGGGAGAACATGGCAAAATGTCAAGTCCCCATAAATCCTGCGAACACTTCCGGCTATGCAGAACTGTTCATAGAAACCCTGTACAAACATGTTAATAGCTGCATAGAGGCAGCTGTACCCACCAGGAAGAAGGACAGAACTAACTCAAAAATCAAGCCACCCTGGTGGAATCACAAAATCAATGTATAACAAGAGGAATAAAATTGTGACAAAAATTAGGAGGTGCAGCACCCAGAAGGATAAAAGCACTTTCATCAAACTAAACAAACAACTCAGAGGACAAATAAAGTCTACCAAAGCCACATTTGAGGTAAGTTTGACCTCCTAGGCCAAGGAAAACTACAAAGCATTCTTTAGCTATGTCTACAACTTCAAAGGCAATACACAATTGTGTGCAGAGCTCATTGTAAATGGAGCCACCTGTACTGAGCTAGAAGATATAGCAAACCTTCTGGCTGATAAATTCAGCTTCAGCTTTACTACTCTCTCCCCCTCAACCTTTTCTCAGGAAATATCATAAAATATAGCTCCCCCTAGTATCACTAGAGAACAGGTCCTTAATGCTCTCTCTAAGACCAAGAACACTGCATCAGTGGACCCAGACAATATCCCAGGATGCCTTCTAAATAGCATGACCTATCAGGGCCTCTAGAATTACTATTTAACTGTAGCCTGCAAACAGGCTTTGTGCCTCATGAATAGAGAAAGGCAACAGTCATCTGTCTGCACAAAGGTGGGCCATCTACAGACCCTGGAAACTACAGACCCATAAGTCTCACTAGTCTTATATGTAAAGCCATAGAAAGAATTATCATGGAGATGATCAACAGAGATACAGTAAACCTCCAGACACTGGAGCCAACAAAGTTTGGTTTCGTCAAGGGCAGATCATGTCTACTCAAACTGGTGTACTTTTTTGAGAAGGTCACCAAAGCAATGGATGAGGGCAAAATCGTTCACACTGCCTACCTTGACCTGGCCAAGGTATTTGACACAATACCCCACCAGGCATTGTTGACAAACTCAAGAAGTTAGGTACAAACCCGTATGTCACCAAGTGGATAGCCAAATGGCTCACAGACAGGACTCAGGAAGTTAGAATTGGGGAGTCCACCTCTACAAAGAGACCAGTCACAAGTGGAGTCTCTCAGGGATCAGTCCTTGGACTGCTCCTTTTTGGGGTCTATGTTAAATATTTAAACATCCAAAATGACAAACATTACATGGTCGAGACCAAATGTTCAACATTTGGATGTTCAAACACCGTACAGTGCCATTGAAAGTCTATCTTCGAGCACTCAAAATTTCGAACGTTTGGTCTCGACCATGTAACGTTCGAAATTTTGAGCATTCGAAGATTTGACAGGTACCCCCTTTTTGGCATTTACTTCTCAGAAGTCAAGGCCAATGTCAGTGGTTTCTGGCTGACTAAATTTGCAGATGTCTGCAATTAGGAGCTGTCATTGAATCTCACACTGACACAAATGTTCTCCAGGAGGGGTTGACATAGACAAATAACTGGTGTCAGAGCCATGGACTAAAACTAAATACCAAGAAATGCCTAATAGTATCTTTGGGAAGTCATCCATCCCTGGTAACTATCATATTGACAACATACCCCTTAGAATTGACCCAATAGTCAGGGACTTAGGGACACACATAGATAATAATCTTGCCTTTGATCATCACGTTCCTATAGTGGCGAGGAAATCATTCTATGTTGCACAACTTATAAACAAAGGTATGGCATCTAAGTCCAAGGAAGTAATTGTTCCACTGTATTTGGCATTCATCGGACCTATCATTGAGTACAATGCACCCTTTGGTATATACCTAACCAGGCATATCCAACAATTTGAATGTCCACAGATGTTCATAACTAAAAGAATATGTAAGTAAGTAATATGCCCTATGCAGACCGCCTCAAGGCCCTATCCCTGTATTATGTCTCCTACAGGCTTTTGATGCGAGATCTATGCCTGGCATATAGGGCATTGTCAGACCCCACTCTGATGGATCTCCAGCATATCCACAAAATAAACAGTAGCAGAATTACCCATTATAAAGACTTAAATGTTGCCTGTGACATAAATAGAACCTGCTGGAGAGATAGGTATGTATCACAGAGATTACACCATCTATGGAACAGAGTCCCCATCCATGTGAAGCAGAGTTCCTCTCTAACCCAATTCAAGTGTAACTTGGACAATTGGATGGGAAACTAGAAATTCATCCCTGGTTTGGCACCTATGTCTCTAATGCAAACAGGTAACCTGTAAATGGTTAATCTCCCAGGCCCATGCTTACACTTTTCAGGGGTATCAGAACTTGTCAGAGAGTTAGGATGCATGGCTAGGCTTAAAAAGCCCCTTGTGGTCATTAGCCTAGTAAACACCTATAAACCTTTAAGTAGAGGATATAACGTTTTATGAAATTTGATCACATGGGCATAGAATGTGGCAGTGTGACCATTTATTGAAATGCCTTCAGACTTTCATCATGTGATGTCATTAAGGTCAGAGGAACTGCTTTGTCCTGCTTGTACAGTATACTATTACCTTTAAAACTAAATGCTACCATTCTTGTACCTGCTGTGGTATCTGCCAGGATATACAGATATTTCCAAATATCTTCATGTTGGTACTACTCGACTTAAGTTATACTCAGAAGTGAAGAGAAGTGATGAATATGCAAATACTGTTACTATGCCAGGAAAGTTATATGAAACTTTTATTTATTTTTATTTATTCTTTGTTGGTCAAATTAGACCAACTAGGGCAATGGTGTCTTTTCAGTGGACACATGAGGTGGTATTCATACTGAGTAGTAAATTATTGTCAAAGGGCCTGAGAACTTTCTGCACTCTTTTTTTTTGTACTAAACCTCTAGGTAGCAGTAGAGGACGGCTACTGTGCTCAAACACTTCCAACATACTGGAGGACAGAAATCACAGAGCTGAGTATGCTGCAGGGCCTGTGGAGCATGATATACAGAAGGTAGAGGGTGTTTTGACTGATTTAAAAGGTGAAGCACTTTTTTTAAAAAAATTCTTAATAGATTTAGTCTGTAAGAGCAGCGGAGGACGGAGAGTAGGCTGACTGGAGTATAACATTAGGTTACAGGAAAAGGAATTTTCTGAAAATGCTAGTAAGAAGCTAGGAGAAGAATCAAATGTTTTATTTTACATTTGTTTACTGGGGCAGTCCGATTGGACCAGGTCCCTTTACAGCAGAGGCCCGGGGAGAAAAGCTCCACAATTACTTACAACATGCAGCTAGAAAATAAAAATACAGTCATATCAGACAGGCATCATTACATAACAATAGAAAGAAATGGTATAAATCTGTGGTTAATGGTATAAATCTATGGTTAATGGTATAAATCTATGGTTAATGGTATAAATCTATGGTTACTAGTAACCACGCAGTCCAAGGTAGTAGCACAAACCACAGTCCATGCAGTCCAAGGTAGTAGCACAAACCACAGTTCCACGCAGTCCAAGGTAGTAGCACAAACCACAGTGATCGGGGGATGTGTACTTTTTATATTTATATTTATTATATTTATGATGTTTGAATTAGTATTTGTGTTTGTCGTTCACCATACTATTTTTTAAAACGCAATATACTAAGCAGTTGTGTACAGACTTTAAACTACGAGCTAGCCCTTTTAATTTGGTTTAAACTAAATTGGTTTAAACTAATAGTTTGTTCAATTTAAGTAATTGTTGAATTTTAGCCAATAGGCTATCAATGCTTCATTATAAAATGTATGAACTGATAAGAGCAACTGGATTCTGAAGAAGTCTCCGTTAAGGAGACGAAAGCGCTTAATCAGTTACTTTTTCTGTTTTTATAATTCTTTTCATTAAATAATATATTTAAACTATTCGTTGGAACATCGTTTTATTTTTATCCTTGTGATTGCAACAGCAGTGTTGGTTCGTGGGAAAAGGGACAGCCTTTATTGTTCCGGAGCAGCGTTGTGTTTTTACTGTGGTTTATAAATCTATGGTTAATGGTATAAATCTGTGGTTAATGGTATAAATCTGTGGTTAATGGTATAAGTCTATGATTAATGGTATAAATTTGTGGTTAATGGTATAAATCTGTGGTTAATGGTATAAATCTATGGTTAATGGTATAAATCTGTGATTAATGCTATAAATCTGTGATTAATGCTATAAATCTGTGATTAATGGTATAAATCTGTGGTTAATGGTATAAATCTATGGTTAATGGTATAAATCTATGGTTAATGGTATAAATCTGTGGTTAATGGTATAAATCTATGGTTAATGGTATAAATCTGTGGTTAATGGTAAAAATCTGTGGTTAATGGTATAAATCTACGGTTAATGGTATAAATCTGTGATTAATGGTATAAATCTGGTTAATGGTATAAATCTGTGATTAATGGTATAAATCTATGGTTAATGGTATAAATCTGTGATTAATGGTATAAATCTGTGGTTAATGGCATAAATCTATGGTTAATGGCATAAATGTGTGCTTAATGGTATAAATCTATGGTTAATGGTATAAATCTGTGATTAATGCTATAAATCTGTGATTAATGGTATAAATCTGTGGTTAATAGTATAAATCTATGGTTAATGGTATAAATCTATGGTTAATGGTATAAATATGTGGTTAATGGTATAAATCTGTGGTTAATGGTATAAATCTATGGTTAATGGTATAAATCTATGGTTAATGGCATAAATGTGTGGTTAATGGTATAAATCTATGGTTAATGGTATAAATCTGTGATTAATGGTATAAATCTATGGTTAATGGTATAAATCTGTGGTTAATGATATAAATCTGTGATTATTGGTATAAATCTGTGTATTTTCAGCTGGTGGAAAAGCTGGTTTTAAGGACATACACCTACAGTAGGGTGATATTTGAAGAACAATGCACATTTTGAAAGGATAGGTCAGAAAGTCTGAATCGAGCAACTGGAAGAAGGAGAATGGAGGACAATGAAAGCATATGAATGCAAATAACCTCAGAAGGACTGAATGCATAAAAAAATGAAAAATGACCAGTGGTAAGAATCAGATGTAGAAAAATATGAGTTAAGGTTTTTTTTTCTGTCTCATTGTAACAAAGTATGTGATGTTAAGAAAGGGTATGATGAAAGAAAAGTTTGGACAGGAGTGTTGGGAGCATGTATAACACTGAATGTGTGTGAACAGCATGATATGAACAGAATAATGTTAAATAGGAAAGGGACACTATTACATACTGGGGAAAACTGAAATCTATTTTTATTTTTGGAGAAACACCAGAGTTGGTGCATAACTTTAACAAAACGTTGCGGTCAATGTGGTGAGAAGGGGCGAACCACCAGGAATTTAAACCAGTATGTAGAAAATATAATGCGAGTGGACATTTCAAGTTTGACTGTCCTTTGTTAGAACATGAAAATGAAAAAGAAAACTGTAGAGATGAAAAGCAATCCGTTGAATATATCACTGATGAAAAGCAATCCGTTGAATATATCACTGACGATAATTGTGAAAAATAAAGTTTTATGAGGAAATACATGAAGGTGAGATTATAGAAAATATTTGAATATGTAGTGAATGAGAAAGGGAATGGTCATCAGGCAGAAAGGTCTTAGATTCGGATTGAAATAATTATGCAGTATTAGAAAGTGACAAACGACAGGAAGGAGAGCTGAAGATGGGGAAAGAAAAAGCACAACATGATGAAAAAGCAGTTAGGGAGGATTCGGAGAAGTAAGATAAAAATAAAGCTGAAAGTACGGAAGATGCAAAGAAAGATAAAGGAAGATAAATGAATACTGACATTAAATATAAATGGAATATGAAATTATATCAGGAATTTGTTAGTGATTAAGAATGTATGTGGTTTGCTTGCTGGATACAAAGTGTGTGAAGAAGGAAAAAAGAGAATGATTTGAGACAATATAGGGAAAGAAGAGTTTATGGTCAGTAGCAAATGTGATAAGTTCAGGATAGGCATTCAGATAAGAGGTGAGAAAAAAAAAAACATATGCAACAAGAGAGGTACCTGGGACAATGGTAATACCTGATACAAAAATAAGGAAAAGATGTTTCAGACTAATTGTGGTGTATGCATGCACAAATATGTTTAGAATGATATTTGAAGAAATAAATAAGCATGAAATGGAAGACATGTCAATAATTATGGTGGAAACTTTCATTTTAACGTAAGGAAGAAAGAGGAAAAGTAACACAAGGTGTTATTGTGATGAGAATGTTAATATAATCTACAGTAACACAAGGTATTATTGTGATGAGAATGTTAATATAATCTACAGTAACACAAGGTATTATTGTGATGAGAATGTTAATATAATCTACAGTAAAACAAGGTGTTATTGTGATGAGAATGTTAATATAATCTACAGTAACACAAGGTATTATTGTGATGAGAATGTTAATATAATCTACAGGCATTAAGATGGTGGAAAACAGAGACTGGACATACAGAACAGGATTTTTTAAAATTGAAATAGATTATTTTTTATTTAACATTTGTTTACTGGGAAAGTCCGACTTGGAATGAAGCCAATTTTCAGTGGAGGCCCAGGGAGAAATGCTCGAAATGCATGTCTTTGTAATGTGGAAGGAAACCAGAGCACCTGGTAGAAACCCTCATGAACACAGGGAGGACATGCAGGCTCCACACAGAAGGCACCTGAGCATCAAACCAGAGAACCTCTTGCGGTGAAGCAACAAAGCTACCACTGCACCACTGCATGTGTGCATGTATATATATATATATATATATATATATATATATATATATATGCAGTGGGCTGTAAATGGCTGTTATTTCAGATCACAGTGCCCTGTGGGCTAGAACTGGGATGATAGTCTGGTAATTAAGGAAAAAATTAATAAAAAGATTAGCTGGTGAGGTTAGCAAAGAGGAAATAAAGGAAGAACATATACAATTATAAAAAGAATACATGATGATGATACTGCCCTATGAACATTTGACAAATTGGTATGTAGTATATAAGGGGGAAGTATAAAAAAGATTTTTTTAGAAGTTTAGGAAAAAATGAAGAGTTAAGATTGAATATGAGGAGACTATGATACAGTATTAAAAAAATAGAACAAGTTAGTGACAAAATAATAAAAAAAGAAAAATGAAGTATATGATAAAACAGAGAGAATGAGGGTGAAAGAGAGCAAATACAATGATTTATATACAAAATCATTTTAAATAGGAAGACAGGGAACATGTCACATTTTTAGGGTAAAGGAGTTAAAACAAGAGAAGGGAAGATGCATGTAACATTAAATGAAGATGATAATATTTAACATAATCAGGAAAAAAATAATGAGGTAGTTGAAAACTGAGAAAGTGAAATGTTAACAAAGAAGATGTTAATATGATTTAGAAAGAAAACAGAGCTTAATATTAGTAACATATGCTATAGCAAAAGCATTTGACTGGAAGATCCATGAAGAAATAAGGAAGTTATTACAGGAATATGGGACTGGGGTAAAGGTAGCGAATATAATAAGTATGTATTATGAAAAATCCTGGGTCAAAGTTATAATAAATGGATGGATGGGGAAAAAAGAATTAACAGAGGAGTTAAACAAGAATGTTCCTTCAACATACATCTTTTTTATATGTGTGCTGCATGCAATAGTACAAATGTATACTTGTAGAATGAGACAAGCAAGATAGAAATGCAATACCTATGTGTTTGTTATAAACAGATGCTTCAGCTACTGCCACCAAAAACAAGGCTTGTATAAGTGAGATTCTGGTGAGGATTGAAAAATTGTTAAAAAGCTGGATTACAGTTATACAAACTGACGTTTAAGGGGGTTGGTGAAATTAAAAAAAATAATAATGGAATATATCACCAGCAAATAAATATGTTAATTGGGAATGAGATTTTGGAGAGTCAAAAGTATAGTAAGATAATCTAGATAAATAACAGAAGAAATTAAAAAGATACTGGTCTAGAAGAAAAGATTGAAACAGGTATATATATATATATATGGTTCTACCTGACTTCGTCGACAGCGCAGAAGACCGACATCGGAATCCGGAGCTCCAGAAGATCGAAAGTGAAGAAGACCGACGCGAATCCCGAGTGGCAGAACATCGACAATGTAGAAGACCGACACGACGGATGACAACACCAACGCCGAGGATGCCGACATGGGGAAAGGCTGTGTGAGTATGCGGTAGTGACGGACGTTAGGGTGCGAGGCAGGTAAGTGTGGAGATTGACGGTCTGTGGGGATGGGGGTGGGTTAAGTGAGTTAGGGTTAGGGAGCGATAGGGGTGGGTTAAGTGAGTTAGGGTTAGGGAGCGATAGGGGTGGGTTAAGTGAGTTAGGGTTAGGGAGCGATAGGGGTGGGTTAAGTGAGTTAGGGTTAGGGAGCGATAGGGGCGGGTTAAGTGAGTTAGGGTTAGCGAGCGGGTAGGTAAGTGTGCGATAGTGACGGACCTTAGGGTTAGGGTAAGGTTTAGTGTGGGCTTGTAAGGATTTTGGTGTGCTTGTGTTGTGTGTGTGGTTTGTGGAATGGGGATGTGTTTTGTTTTCAATTGTTATTGTGGTGTGTGCAGTGTATGGGGTTTCGTGTTTGTGTACCGTCGGTTATTTCGTTGTCGGTTATGTGTGGTTTCGTGTTTATGGACTGTCGAATATGTGGTGTCGGTGATGTGGTTGTCGGTGTTGTGTGGTTTCGATTATGTCAGGTAGAACCATATATATATATATATATATATATATATATATATATATATATATATATATATATATATTTTAAATTCATTTATGGTGAGAAATCTAGCATACTTGGGCATGTATATGTTTCCAGCTAAGACAGAGAAATATCTGTTATGGTATTGTTCAATTTTACCAGGAGGTGAAGACTGAACCCAGTTAAAAGAAGTGTGATATATAATAAAAAGAAGAAGGAGGTCTAAGTAAAAAAATGCAGTATATATGCTGTTTTTGGGAAAAGGGAATATAAAGGAGAAAGAGAAACAAAACTGACCAGATAAAATGTCATATTTGAAATATGAAGAAGTAAGATAAAATGAAAATGTGAATAAAAGACGTGGTAAACTGGAAAGATAGTAGGGGAAATATGAAATTAAAGTTAAGTTATTGAATCTAATGTTTAATAAAAATGACATAAATGGAAAGGAATGGTATAATATGATTATGGAAATATATGATTTGGTATATCCCAAGGAAATAATTAAAGGAAAGAAAAGGTAAACAATGCTGGATAAAATAGATGAAAGAGATATTTTTATAGGCAGGGAATTCTTTGTGCCGAATTTTGCTGGATAAGTTGCAACTAAAGGGTAGGATGGTATTCATAGTCATTGCATGAACATGTGAAGGCTATCTGCGCTGTCTGCACATTTCCACAGCAAAGGCACAATTCATAGACACCATTTACAACAATGTGTGATGACCATGAGTAGGCATAAGCATATGAGATAGAAATGCGAAATTATGTAAAATATGACATGCTAATGATTGCCTCTCCCACCTGTTGCAAATCATAGTCCGAATTTCACACATTTTCATGCCTTTGGCAGATGCATTACACAAGGCAAAAATCACACCTTTTCTATCTACTTTGCAATCTGCAAGGATGCTGTCATTGGCTGCAAGCCTTGTTATTTTCTGAAACTGAGATGCTTATATTGAATGAGCTAAAACTGCCTCTGCTCAGTGGCACTCACTGGCCAAGAGGACAGAGATATTGGCAGAGAATAGCTCACTATAATTTTGATAATTAGGAGACACTCGGCAGATTTAGAGTGGGCAAGGATATCTTTTTTTTTTCTTTCAGTGAGTATGTGTGGCCCCAACAGGGGATCTGAAGGATGAGTGGCCTTCTTATCCCTGTCTATACAAAGGTATGTATAGCCCTCACTCTACTTGCCACAGGGGCCTTACCAAGACAGACTGGGGACACATTGGGTATTTCACAGGCTTCTGTGTTGAGGATACTTTGACACATCCTGATGTACTCTTAGCAATTGTGAAAGAGTAATCTATTTCCCTGTGTCACCTCAGGACTGAATCTGGACTATGCATGACTTTTATGGAGTGGTGCATTTCCCTTGGTCTATATTAAAAGACTGAAGAGGTGTTTCAGCGAACACCTCTTGGTCGACACGTAATGAGTGAACGTACTAAAGCGCGAATGCTCAGAACAGTGGTTTATTTCCCTGGGAAAGAAACCGCTAGCACAAACACATACACACACACACGCACACACACACACACACACACACACACACACACACACACACACACACACACACACACACACACACACACACACACACACTTTAAAACATAACAACATGGGGGGCTTTGCCCTCCACACCCTCCAACATGGGGGGCTGTGCCTCCCACACCTCCCCTAACTAAATATACCAACTCTGAGATCACACTACAGTGAGGAAAGGGGCGAACACACAGGGATGGCCAAGGAATTTCTTTCCTAGGGAAAGAAATCGCTGTTTTTTGAGCATTCACACTTTAGTGCTTTCACTCATTACTTGTCGACCAAGAGGTGTTCGCTGAAACACCTCTTCTGTCCTTTAATATAGACCCCATTTCCCTGAGGTACTCAATGTGATAGATGCACCCATGCTGAAATTAGGACCCTATCTGTCCATGGGTGTAGTGGTACTACAATAGGAAGAGCTACCATTCCATCATTTGCCAGATATTGTGTGATGCATGGGGGTGCATTACCAGTGTCTTTGCCCAGCATCCTAACAGCACACAAGATTCCCATACCTAGCACATTAGTATAGTCTATGCCTCTTTCTGCATGGTAGAATTCACAATATTTATTTATTTATGTGAGGAAAGGGGAAATCACACCTTTTCTAGCCAACAATAGGCATCTCATTTATAAATGGATTATTTTATTTAAGAAGTTATTCATGGTAAAATGTATTGAATACTAAAACACTTCTTTCTTTGTTTTGTCTCACACTTTTTTTCTCTGTCCTTCTTTTTTGTTCTGTCAGGTTATGCTGGATAGCCACTAGGGATATGACTTATGACACCAGTGAGAAATCCAAGTGGAGTTGCTGAAAACAGTTATAATACATCCCTGTACCATACCATTATTGTCATTAACAGGGTCTTTATCCTGTTGTAGAGACAGTTTAAGTGCATTGATGAGTTTGGGGGTGCCATTCTGTATGACCCCATTACAGAGTGTAGGATGTTTACTACATGCCACATTCTGCATAATGTGATTGAACATTGGCCTGGTGCAGAAGTGACCTATGCTGTCTCTGCAGCTCCCAATTCCACTCCAATATGAGGAACAATGATCACCCAGAAACAGTAGTAAGGGATACCATGCAGCAGACTCATACATGGCATATGGCTTTGCAGATAAAGAGGCAGCATATAGTCTACAATTAAGGACCATGACATTCAGGTTTGTGTTTCCTTCTTGAAAAAAAAAAAAGCCAGAGTATAATTGATATTTTTGTTGTTTAGAACATGCCTGAGCAATCACTGACTCATGTTCAGTGATGTTATAAGGTATTATATAAGGAATGATCACATTGTTAACTCTTTTACACAATACATTCTGCTGAGGTGGTGTACCTAAGTATGAACATTCTGAATTTCTTGAATTGCTTGGCTTTGTAGATGTCTTCCTGGAGAGAATGCCCATGGCTAATTAGCATACCCCTCTCCCTAGTAATTCATCATTAGAATTCAGCATGACTGCTATGCCAGCCTATGCAGTGCTTCATGTATTTCTGCTAGAGCACCATGCAGCAACATCTTAGGCAGTTATTGAACTGGGAAATAATACTGCAGTGTTTACACAGAGGTGTACACATTGAGGTACTTTCTTGAATCCTGGCCTCGGTTATCAAGGGCCCATTTCCTACTTTTTATGTACAAATAATAATCTGAGAAGTTGAAATCCCAAAACAGAATCTTGTGAACACCACTGTTCAGTCCCATAACAATGGACAGATGCTGTTGTGACCATGTGGCTGGGGAAATGGCTGAAAAAGGTATTGTACCAATCAAAACACCATTTTAGCTAACTGAAAAATAAATAAACAAAAGTTTTCAAAAGGCAAGCTCTCCTGACAAATTAAAATATGGTTTTATATGATGGTGAGAACGTCTCTGCATTGTTATTGGGAAGGGTTTCCATTATGTATTGTTCCTTTTTATTATATGGAATACGATCAGACTGATGGGCTTAAAATTGCCCTTGTATTATGTATGAACTAGTACCATTATAGATTATTTTACTGCATCTGGTGCATGTCATAGAGTCATATGTTTATACTAGGTTAATGGCCACTGGGGCCTTTATAAGCCTAACCATGCATTCCAAATGTATCCTTAACATTTTGAACCTTAGAGGTTATTTTAAGGGGATATGTAATCAAGGATATGATTAACTGACTGCCTCTCTCCATTAGAGACATAGTTGTTAGATGTGGGGTGAATTTCCACTTTCCCATAGACTAGTTCAGGTTACACTTTAATAGGGTTAAGAAAGAAATCCTCTTCCTATAGATCAAAAGCCTGTTCCAAAGATGGTTAATTCTCTGAGAGACGCACTCCAGTCCCTCCATCATATCTGATTTATGTTGCAAGCAAGTAGTACTGATGTCATTGGTTTTGTGAATGTTCATAAGGTCTATCAGTGTGGGATCCAAGGATGCCTTTTATGCCAGTGAAGACTGCCTCTCAACAGTCTGTAGGAAATTGAGTAATGGGATTTGATGCAATTTTCAGTGGACATGTTGTTTACACCCTGTATTCTTTTTGTGAAGAACTTCTGTAGATGTTCCAGTTGCTGCATGTCCCTGTTCAGGTACATACCCAATGAGATGTACTCAATGATGGGTCTGATGTGGGATGAATACAGAGGAACAATGACCTCCTTGTACCTAGTTGCCATTCCCTTGCTTATACGTTGATCAACATAGAATGATTTCCTTACTACCTTAGACACACGTTTGTCCAAAGGCAGGATACTATCCACATACATCCCCAAATCCTTGACTACTGGATCCACTCATAAGGGGGTGTATTATCAATAAAGTAGTTTTCTAGGGTGGCTGACTTCCCAAAGTGTACTATTATGCATTTCTTGGTACAAAAATTTAAGTCATGGCTTTTGCCAAGGCATTTGTCTATGTCAGTCCTTCCTGTAGGATATTAGCATCTTGGGGGGACTCCGTGACTATTCCTAGTATCATCTGCACAATGCACATTTGCTCAGCCAGAGACCTTTCACATTGACTTTGACTTCCAAGAAGTAAATGCCAAAAATAGATTGAGCTCAGCACAGAATCCTGAGGTACTTCACTAGTGACCAGCCTCTTTGTGGAGGTGGTCTTCTAATCCTAATTTCCTAGGTTCCATCTGAAAGCCAGATGGCTATCAAGCCTATAACATAGAGTTTAATGCTTAACTATGTAAGTTTGTTTAAAATGCCTGATTGGGGTTTTGCATCAAATGCTTTGGCCAGGTCAAGGGAGGCAGTGTGCAGCATTTTGCCCTCATCCTTTGCCTTGGTAACCTTTCAAAGAAGTGCAGCAGGTAGAGTAGGCATGATTTGTCTTTGGAGAAGCCAAACTGGGTTGGATCCAGTGTCTGAAGTTTTCCAGTACCATTAGTAATCATATCCATGATAACTTTTTCCATGGCTTTGCATATGAGACCAGTCAGACATATGGGTATGTAGTTCCCAGCATCCATTGATGCACCACACTTGTGTAGAGGGATAACTGTTGCAGTCCTCCATTCATATGGCTCAAAGCCTGTCTGGAGGCTATGGTTAAACAATGACTCCAGAGGTCCAGATCGATCATGTTCAGGCTATTTAGGAGGCATCTTGGGATGTTATTGGAACCCATCTACTTGGTGCCCTTAGCCTTAGAAAGAACATGTAGGCCCTGCTGCCTAGTGTTATTTGGGGGAGTTTATGTCTGATGGCATTATTTAAGGGCAGCCAGGGAGGAAGAAGGGAGCAAAACTGGAAGTGAATTTGTCAGACAGTTGATTTGCTATATCTTCTGGCTTTATTAATGATCAGTTCTGCACACTGCTGTGTACCACCTTTGAGGTTTTGATGTAGCTAAAGAACCTGGAAGGCTATCTTTACCTCAAAATTGGCTTTGGTAAACTTAATTTGTCTTTTTAGTTGTTTGTTTGGCCTGATGAGAGAGTTTTTATCCTGCTGGGCATTGCACTTCCTAATTTTAGCTATGATTTTTTCCTTTTGCTATAAAATCTGTTTATGCTTGATTCCACCAGGGTAGTGTGTTTTTTGGTTTATCTCAGATTGTTTCTGGTACGCACAGAAGTCTCTATGCATCTTATAACATGAGTGTACAGGACATCTGTGTATAATTCCTGATAGGTAGCTGTGTCCCCTGGGTTTGGAGGGGCTTGACATTTTGTCAGGTAATTGCTTAATAATAGGTAATCTGCCTTGGAGTAGTTCTTAAGGTTTGCTAGGGACACAACATTGATTTTTATTTCAAATGAGACAGGTTTATGGTCTCCTTTTCCAGAGAGAGCAAAACACTGAGTTGGAGGATGGTGCTGCATTTTCCCATATTTGTGAGTACCACATCTAGTATTTTTCCACGCATAGTCTTGTGTGTTTTTGTTTACAAAGTCCAGGAATCTCTGGGCCTGCAAGTCTTGGGTTGTGTGTAGGTTTCCCACTTCATAGAGACGTAGTTAAACTTCCCCAAGAATATGGTATTGGGTTGAATGGTAAGTGTTTCCAGTAGATCTAAGTATAAATTATGGATTTTGTGGGTCATAGAGGGTGATCTATAGCTTGTAAGGATATGATATGGGACTGTACCTTTGGAACTTTAGACATAGGGAAGCTCAAGTGTAGAATCCTGCTGGACCAATCTTGAGGTATGTTTGTTTTTGATGTAGATTGAGATACACCAACCTTGCCTGTGCAGTACCCGGTTTAAATGTGTGAAAATCATTGTATTCCTGCACTACTGGGGTGCTCTCTGTAGCTTTAAAGCATATCTGAGTAACTGCACAAATGTCTGTATTCTCCAATTAAAGGAAAGCTTGAAACGAGTCAATTTTCTGGTATTGAGCAGTAACTCCTTTAGACTTTAGATTCCCATGAGCTGATTTTCCTAAGCTAGAAGGTTTGTAAGTTTGGCATTGTCTAAAAGGCGCTATGAAGTTGTACTGTGTGTTAGCCAACATTCAAAAGCCTAGCGGGGATAGAAGCAGAACATCTTTGGCAAAGCAACTCGGTCTGTTGACCATATCTTGTCATGCTGACAGATATTGTACCCCCTTTGAATACACCAGAAGCTAATCCAATTATTAAAGTCAATCATCTTCTGTTCATATAGTGGCATCATCCATACCAAGAGAAATTGTCAGGCTACAGCTATGTTTAAACAGTTTCTCCCCTGAAAGCTTCCAAACCCATTTACATTTACCTTACAAAACTTATAACTGCAAAAGAAAAAAAAATGTACCTCGGATTGTCTACTGTAAGAAATGTTAATCACTGGCATGATGTCCTGTTGTGTGTGTATATATACTATATGTATGTTTGTTAATCACTGGCATATTGTCCTGATGTGTATATATGCCATATGTATGTATGTTCTATTTATTTTTACTCTCATGTAATGTATTGTAATGTGGAGCTTTTGTCCCTGGGCCTCTGCTGAAAATGGACATGTGTCCAGTCAGACTTTCCCGGTAAACAAATGTAAAATAAAATAAAATAAATAAATAAAATAAATCCTTGGTGAAGCTAGAATGCTCTTCAGTGATGAGTTCACAGCAGCCTGGGACACAAAGTCTGGGAGCTCCATTTTGTTTCTTGTCATATAAACCAGAAAGTTATGCCTCAGGTCATTTACACAAACATGGACTGTGAATGAGTCATACCTGTACTTGTGGTCCAATGACCTGAGTGCATAAGTGACTTGGTAAATCCCTGCCCCAATAAGACAACTGACCATGATTTTCTCCTTGTTCAGCCTAGTAAGTGGAGCATCCGTGTTTTTCACAATGGCCCTTCCTATGACTACTGTATCGGTTAGTGTATTGGCTTGCCTTATAGGCTTTGTAGTTAAGGCTCCATCATATGTGGCTGTGCATGTGTTGGTGGTTGTTTTAACAGAGCACGTTTGGATTTGCTGAGGATTATTGATGAAGGGCAAGCCTCTGGGAGGTCTTTGTGATTTAGGAAGATTGTTTGTTAGTGCCTCAGCAAAGCATATGCTGGTCTGGCTGTTAGGTGCAAACTGTATCCACCTATTGACATTTTGTCTATTACAAATGGCATGAGTTTAATGAAGATTTCCTTGACTGTATACTGTCTTTTCCAAAACAACTTACATTTTTAATTTTATCCATGACAGAATTAGGATATCTATAGTTATTTAAGGACCAAGTCTCTAAAGCTTTCATCATTTTTTGTAACTATGTTCATTCTGTCCTTGGTTCATAGGTTCATAGGTTGGTACTAGCCTATCAGCCCTAGGGCCTATACAAGCCTAGCCATAACAATTCCCTGGCTATTTCTTCCCACACTATTTAATTCCCTGGACCCCTGTCTAGCAGGGCGACTGACGTGATCGCCGGGGTGAATTTCCTTTCTCTCATCCAATCGTCAAGGTTCCTTTTGAAGAGGGCCAAAGAGGCACTCTGCTTGACATGTATGGGCAATCTATTCCAGAGTCTGGGGAGTCTCTGGGTCAGAAACCTATCCCTCCAGCATGTTTTGTTTATTGTGATGACAAGGTTTAGATCCCTGGAGTGTGTGGCTCTGAGGGATTGGGATTTCTTTAAGTGTAGCATGTCCAACAGCTCTGGGTTTGACATGGCCTTGTATGTTAAGCAGAGATTGCCACTGAGTAGACGATATGCGACAGAGTATAGCTGGAGTTTTTTAAGCGGTCAGCGTAGGGCATCTGCTTTAGGCCTGTGATTCTTTTAGTGAGGTATTTCTGTGGCCTTTTCAGTTGTTGCAGATGTCTTGAGAGGTACATAGTTGTATTCTATAATGGGTCTAATGAGGGATGAGTATAGTGGGACAATGACCTCCTTTTTTCTGGATGAAAAGCCCTTCGTGATGAGGTGTGCCACATGGAAGGATTTCCTGACTGTTGTGGCGATGTGGTTATCGAAGGTGAGACAACTGTCCACCTGTGTCCCTAAGTCTCTTATCACACTTTCGGTGTTTAGTGTACTGCCACCTATATGGTAATTCATGGATACATGTTTTTTCCCAAAGAGGATAACTATACATTTCTTGGCATTGAGCTTGAGCCCATGGCTCTGGCACCAAGCATCTGTTTCTGTAAGGCCCTTTTGTAGAGTATCCACATCATTTGGGGATTCAGTAATGACTCCCAGTTTGCAGTCATCTGCAAACTTTGTTAGCCAGAGTCCCTTAGTGTTGGCCTGTACTTCAGAGACGTAGATGCCAAACAAGAGCAGTCCCAGGACTTATCCCTGAGGTACTCCACTTGTCACTTGTCTGGAGCTGGATTTGGAGTCGGCTACTTTTACAGTGTGTGTTCTATCAGTAAGCCAGTTAGCAACCCATTGGGTGATGTAGGGATTAATGCCCAGCTTAGTAAGTTTATCTATGATTCCAGAGTGGAGGATGGTGTCAAAAGCTTTGGCAAGGTCTAGATAGGCTGTGTGAACCACCTTACCCTTGTCCATGGCTCTGGAGACTGATTTGAAGAAGTCAATCAGGTTCAGGAGACAAGATCGGCCCTTCCCGAACCCATACTGGGTGTTTGAAGGTTGCCAATGTCTTTGTTTATAAGTTCCATGATAATACGCTCCATGGCCTTGCAGACAAGGCTTGTCAGACTGACGGGATGGTAGTTTCCTGGATCCAAGGTGGATCCCCCCTTGTGGAGTGGGATAACTGTAGCTCTGCGCCACTCAGTGGGCATGAAACCTGAGGTGAGGCTATGATTAAACATGACACTTAGCTGAGGTGCCAGTTCATATTGTAGTTCATGTAGTACACAGCCCAGGATGTCATCTGGTCCCATGGATGCTGTATTCTTGCGATTTTACCTGTGTGGTCGTTATTACCTGAATTTGGCAATTTTCCGGTATTAAGATGGGCCATTTAGGGGGTGTGAGGGGGGTGAAGTTGGCACTGAATCGATCTACCAGGATATTGGCAATATCCTTGGGATCAGTATATTTAATGCCATTCTGTTTTAGCTCAGAGCAGATCTGAGCATTGCCATTTAGATTCTTGACATAGTTATAGAATGCCTTGTGGTTGTCTTTGGAATCTTTTTGCAATTTTATTTTCGTAACTAGCTTTGGAGGATTTTATGAGGGATCTCAGTTTCTTACTGAGGCTGGTAAGGGGGTTTTTTGCATCCTGGGATTTTCCTCTTTTCTGCAACAGTTTCTTCCTTTTGTTATAAAGTTTGTTTATGGCAGGGGACCACCAGATTGGCTTCATTTTTTTGTATGAGAGCATCTTGGTTCTATTTGGGATGGCGCGATTCATGCATGAGTGGATGTGCTCGTACAGTGCCTTAGTGTAGGATTCAGCAGTTGAACTTTCAGTTCCCATCTGCATGGGTGTCATGAAGTTTGCCACTTCTGACTTGAGTAGCATGAAGTTGGCTTTGGAGAAGTTTTTTATGGAGGTTTCCTTACTGGGGGGTGGGGGTGGGATGTGGATGTTAAGGGTGATTAGCTTATGGTCAGATCTGACTAACGAGGGGGGTGACCATAGGTGCGGAGCATCGATTTCCCATGTTGGTCCTGTGAATGAGGAACACTTCATTGTTTATTAATAACATCTAATATTTATTTTTATGATATAATTAAAAAATACTGACCTAATAGCATAATTTCTAACCATTGAGATCAAGCTATGATCACAGAGCTGGCTGTTATATAAAATAACTGAGCAAATTCTAGACTCTGTTTAATCTTGACTTTTTTGTAACTAAAGTAAATTTTGAAAGTTAAGTAGTTTACTGTTTATGTACTTATTTAATTATTTACTTATGTAAATGGGCTATGTCACTATGTAAATATATTTTGCTCATAGCCTTTTTATAAAATTAAAGAGCATTACAGTAAAGATGAATCTGTTAGGGGACAGTTGAACAACATAGAGATGATTTCTCTATAGCTTGCACGGCATGCAAGATCGGTGCAGGAGCTCCAGCAGGCAATATGTCTGCCGTGAGCGCTCCTGCACTAATCCTGCACGGACTAAGCTCCTGTATGCAAATCACCCCATTTTCAGGAGAAATCTATGCAAATGAGGTGATTTAGCAATCCAGAAAGCTTGCAACCGGCCATACATGACGAGTGCAATCTGCAAAAATGCACTCTGTTAGTAACCGAGTACATTTCTGCAAAATCCAAAACGGAGCTGTGACAGCTAAAAATAAAGGCTGCATATCATGTAGTAACCATGTCAATGGCCAAGTATAAGGCCATTGGCATTGCAAACAGTGAAAAAAAATAAAATAATCAACTTTTTTGTTTTAGCCAGTCTCGGCTTTTTAAGTGTAGGACATTGGCGCGCAAATGGGATTGGGGGGGATAACAAAATAAACCTAAATTAAGCATTTTAACTAAAATCAGTATTCTACCATGCAAGTTAATGGCATGCAGAAGACAACATGGCCAGTGAGTAATGGTTGCTAATGGGGGAGGCTCAGTGGGGGACATGTAACTATGCATTAGCAGGCAATCCTATGCAAATGAGGGGAAGTATAGTGAATCCCAGTTTTCCCCAGCATGTGAGTCAGGTCCCAACAGTGTAAGAGTATGAATAGCTTAGTGCAAGCCTAGGAGGTAGGTGACATCATGTGGGGGTGTGCCAGGCATACTGTAATTGGATTGGAGCCCTGTGGCTCGGGTTTGTTCCTAGCTTAGCACAGCTAAACTCGGGGGGGTGTCTAAATCTGCCTAGCACTCTTTACAATGCCTAAGCAGGTGTGCGCACCATGCACCAGGTTTTAAAGGCAGAAAAAAAAGTTAAACGAGGAAATAGCAGCAGTGTCCACATTTGTGCACTATGTTTGTACGGTGCACCCCAGGGCTTAAACAGGAAGGCAATGGGAAGGGAAAACAGGAGTAGGAAGGTAACCAAGGAGAACTAGCATGGCTGTCAGGTGAAATGTATCAGAATTAGCAAATTACACAGGCAGCAGACCAGCCCAGCCCAGAACACTACTATAAACTATGCAAACACCTTCCCCTCTGGTTTTTCCCATGCTCTACACCACCAGTGTAAACAAGCAGGGAACTTTTAACACTCACAACAGCAAAAAGGATAGGGGCTGCAATAGCTATCATACAAAAACTTGTGGAAGTGGCCGAGGGTGGTGAGGATGTGAATGCTGTTGACCAACCCACAGTGAGGTGACGGAGAATACTGGAACAGCCACAAGGTAAGTCACTCTCACATGCCAGTCAGGGGGGTTCACATACCCAACAACAGTCACAGTCAGCAGGAAAGGTGTAGACAAACACAAACAAAGGCTTGGCTATGGCCTCTGAATGATGCCTATGGGTAACCTCCCCCACCAGGCCTACACAGACAGACAACAGCAGGTCAGGCAGTGGGATGTCAGTTCTGAAGGGTAGGAAGTCTGAAACTAATATGTAGGTAAATAAAAGCTAAGATCTGTAGTACACTGGCATGCCTCTAGGTAGCATGATAGGTAAGACTACAGAATGAAATGGAGTACCTGACATAACAGTGCAGTTATAGCAAATGTGTACAAGTGTCATGTGTGCTCCCCAATCCTAAGCAGACATGTAGTAACAGTCAGGTGTGCCCCCACAAAGCCTGTGTAGAAATGCAGAAATAGTCAGGTGTGCCCCCCATCCTATGTAGAAATGTAGTAACAGTCAGGTTTGCCCCCCAATCCTGTGTAGAATGTAGAAATAGTCACGTGTGCCCCCCATCCCATGTAGAAATGTTGTAACAGTCAATGCCATGTGATCGACGGATAACCTGCAGAAACGGTATGCTACCTGTAGGTGTACAACACATAGGTCAGCACTGAATTACAGACTACCTGGACTTGATCCACACATTCAATACAGAAGGGCATACTGTGCATGCTCACACACTTAGAGAAATGAAGGCAATGTCAGTCAACAGCACACTGAAAGGTCATACTGGGCATGCTCACACACAAACACATGAAAGCTCTGTCTGCAAACACCAGTGGACCAGACATAACTGGCAGTCGCAGATGATAGTGCAGACTCCTCAGTATGCACCACACATGATTTGCATGCACAGTGGACAGGAATACAGACATATATCTAAGGACAACATACTATAATAAGCCAAAGGTAGGCATACATAGATGTGTGGAAGAGGGTGACTGTGACAAGGAGCCATCCAGGCCTGTCCCACCCAGCACACAGCCAAAGGGCCACAACCACATGAGGTTCAGATGTCACTCATTGAACATACTAGCCACCAGTATCTGTTAGCAGTACAGACTATGCAGTGCACGTGCTAGCTGTGCAACATGACTGTACAAGGAAGGTGTCATCTAGCATCTGTATACACTTACCTGTAAAATATGACCCTGTGTGTGACCGCATGTGGTGTGTCAACTTCTAGATGAATGGGTTATGGCCCATGCACACACATTGCACTCCCCATAGCCCTATTATGACAAGCCTGCTGAGGTCATCCACTGTGAAATATACCTTTGGGAGAATTGTAGCCCAATAATCTCTGTAGTGCGTCCCATAACTGTGTGCTGCTGTAGTGTGATAACCTAGTTAGGTAGGAGTTCTAATACCAGACTTGGCAAGTTTATGTGTGTGTGTGTGTGTGTGTCTGTCTGTCTGTGTGGAGAGCAATGCTTTTTAGGGTAATCCCACTTCCTGCAATTCAAATGCTCAACTTTGGCAAGGCTGCTGATGTCATCCACCTAGAAATACACCTCTGTGAAGGTTGTAGCCCAGTAATCTCTGTAGTGTGTCCTATAACTGCTATTGCTGTAGTGTGATACATTAGTTAGGTAGGTGTTCTCATGCCAGACTTCGCAAGTGTGTGTGCGTGTGTGTGTGTGTGCGCGCGTGTGTGTGTGTGTGTGTGTGTGTGTGTGTGTGTATGTGTGTGTGTCTGTCTAACTCTGCCTGTGTAGAGAGTAATGCTTTTTAGGGTAGTCACACTCCCTGCAATTCAAATGCTCAACTTTGACAAGTATGCTGATGTCATCCACCTAGAAATACACCTCTGTGAAGGTTGTAGCTCAGTAATCTCCATAGCGCATCCTATAATTGCATACTTCTGTAATGTGATAAATTAATTAGGTAGGTGTTCTAATCCCAGACTTTGCAAGTGTTTGTGTGTGTGTCTGTCTGACTCTGTCTGTGTAAAGAGCAATGCTTTTTATGGTAGTCACACTCCCTACAATTCAAATGCTCAACTTTGGCAAGGCTGCTGATGTCATCCACCTAGAAATACACCTCTGTGAAGGTTATAGCCCAGTAATGTCTGTAGCACATCCTATAACTGCATACTCCTGTAGTGTAATAAATTAGTTAGGTAGGTGTTCTAATCCCAGACATGGCAAGTGTGTTTGTGTGTGTGTTTGTCTGACTCTGTCTCTATAGAGAGCAATGCTTTTTAGGGTAGTCACACTCCCTACAATTCAAATGCTCAACTTTGGCAAGGCTGCTGATGTCATCCACCTAGAAATACACCTCTGGGAAGGTTGTAGATCAGTAATCTCCATAGTGCATGCAATGACTGCGTACTGCTGTAGTGTGATATAGAAATGTGGTAGGGTTCTATTCCCACCCATGGCAGTTCTGGATGTTTTGTGTGTGTTTCAATGTCTGTGTAGGGAGCAATGCATTTTAGGCTAGTCACACTCAGTACATTTCAAATGCCCTACTTTGGCAATCCTGCTGATGTCATTCATTGTGAAATACACCTTTGGGGAAGGAGTTCTCCAGTAATCCCCATGGTGTGTCCTAGAACAGCTCCATGCTGCAGTGTAATACAGACCTCTTTTAGGGGTTCTATATCCACACATGTCGGTTGCAGATGTTTTGTGTGTGTTTCAATGTCTGTGTAGGGAGCAATGCATTTTAGCCTAGCCATATTCACTACAATTCAAATGCCCTACTTTGGCTACCCCGCTGATGTCATCCAATGTGATATACACCTTTGGGGAAAGAGTACTCCAGTAATCTCTGTGGTGCTTACTATAACTGCATAGTGCTGTAGTGTAATAAACTAGTTAGGTAGGGGTTCTACTCCCAGACATGACAGGTGTGTGTGTGTGTGTGTGTGTGTGTGTGTGTGTGTGTGTGTGTGTGTGTGTGTGTGTGTGTGTGTGTGTGTGTGTGTGTGTGTGTGTGTGTGTGTGTGTGTGTGTGTGAGTCCACCACTGAGGGAAAACAGATGTGAAATAGCCGAGAGGCTGGGGTGCAAATCCATACCCATACATGTGACATCAAGGCCAGGCAATCATAGTTAGCAACCCCAGTACTACCAAGAGCACACACATGCCTAGGTGACAGCCAATATGGGGGTAGTACACTGCATATTAGCCACTGACAGTAACCATGGAGTGATTGCAGTGGGCTACAGAGGGCATGGCACCCTGTCCATCTGTCCAATAGGCATGTACATGCAGACAGTGCACCTTCCCCATGTTCCCCATTGGACACCTGTGATGCCATCACATGTGACTCACAAAGGACATACAATGCCTGAAAACATGCCCTGTATGGACAGATGCCACTGACGCCAGAGAATGTCATTAGCATACTATCAATGTAGTTGCAGGATAAACCTGATGTCCATTACCAGTTCCCTCCACAGATTGCCAAGACTAGCACATCTGATGCTAATCTGTGTACACAACATGGACCAGACACCCCAGGTACAGTTCCACATATCACTGTACATGCATGTGAGAGGTGTGCACATCCCAGACACTGTTCATGTCATGGACTAAGGAACACATACATGGCAAGCAATGCACAGCATTGGCGACACACAGTAGTCACCAGGTGACTAGATGGGGATACAATACCCACCTATGTGGGAAAATGGAGAAAATACAGCCCTGAGCCACAATGCAGACCATTGTCATGTGGCCTGATGCCAAGGTCTACCCATCACCTAGCCTTGTATAGCAGTCTGGCACAGTCGACCACCACACACCCATGCAGAAATGCACCCATGCATGTCAGTACTGGCATCCTGTGTGTTTGTGTGTGTGTTGTATGATGTGTATGATCACATCCACACTCACTACAACCCCCATTGGCACACTGAAACATGCTTTCTGATGTCAGATACCTCCCCATACCCTTTGTCCATATAACCTCTGTACGACCCATATGGTGCATGTGATACCTGCACAGTAATGTGTTATGGCAATCTCACTAGTGATGAGTTGTAATCCTGGCCCTGCCATGTGTGTCAATGTGTGTATGTCCCTGTGAGAGTGTGGCTGTGTTGACACTGGCACCTGTCCATGCAGACAGGCATGTGTACTTCACCTACTGTATAGCTACCATGTCCTTGTTGCAGATGTCACTCACCATCACATATATGCTCTGAGGGCTCCACAACAGGTAACCTATGTGGTGCATCCAATAATTGCATAGAATTGTGATAGCACTATATAGTCATCAGGGGGTTAATACCCTGTGCTGATAGGTGTGTGACACAAACATGCTTAAGTTTTACTGAAACCACAATGGCAAAAAAAAAAAAAAACAATGATGTCTTGTTCTTATTTTCACAGTACGTTGTTTATTTCTCGATAGACAACAAATATCACCATAGAATCTCTTAGTGCCTCAGCCGAAATCAGCCTTTACAGAGTAAAAACCTGTTCATCAAATCCTTCCTTCCTTTATATACACAATGTTATTCAATTATTCAATTACATCATCCAATTAATTTAAAAATGATGACATTTTTTTTTTTTCTTAAAGCTAAAACATTCTTAAATAAAACTCCTTATTTAACCCATTAGGTTGTAATGTATTATATTTGATAATAAAAATCGATTATTTTTTTCCTAAGTGAGTATTTAAGCATTTCCTCACTGGCAACATATTGTAAAATCTTCTCTAAAACTGTTACTTTTAAACTACTAATATCTCCTAAATGTATCTTATTAAAATGTTCTGCTACAGGACTTATTTAACCCATTAGGTTGTAATGTATTATATTTGATAATAAAAATCGATTATTTTTTTCCTAAGTGAGTATTTAAGCATTTCCTCACTGGCAACATATTGTAAAATCTTCTCTAAAACTGTTACTTTTAAACTACTAATATCTCCTAAATGTATCTTATTAAAATGTTGTGCTACAGGACTTATAACTTTATTTTTTTTAATGTCCCTGATATGTTCTTTTATTCTTTCACTTAAACTTCTCTTACTTTCACCTATATAGAAGTTTTTACAGGATCACCCTATAGCATAAATAATTCCCCTACTTATACAAGAGAAATTTCCTTGAGTTTCAAACTTCTTGTCGTTTATCTTCTCAAAAGATGACACTATAAATTGGCAAACCGAACATTTTCCACATGGAGTAGTTTCCAATCCTGTTGGACTTCCAATAATTTTTTCTTTGGGTTTACTATATTTACTATGGACAAGAAAATCCTTCAAATTCTGTCCCCTTTGAAAGGAAAACCTTAATTCTATCTGTGAAAGGGAGGACACTTCTTTTTTTATAAGTTTCCAATAACCTTTTAATAATTCATTTAACCTATCTGAAAAAAAGAGTATACTTTGTAACAAAGAATAATACATTATCTGTAGGTGCTTTATTTTTACAGTTTTCTAAATTTCTATTATAAGTATTCCCATTAGTGACCTTAGAACTCTCAAATTTTGGCATAACTATCCAACACTACATCTTGTTTATAGCATCTATTCAAAAACATACCTATGGCTTTCTCAGCCTTCTTCCGTGATTCATTTTTATCACTATATACTCTTTTAATCCTTAATAACTCTCCATAAGGGATGGATGTTAAAGTGTGAGATGGATGACAACTAGTGTCATACAACATCAAGAATGTTTTAGCTTTAAAAAAATACATTTTTCATCATTTTTAAATGAATTGGATGATGAAATTGAATAATTGAATAACATTGTGTATATAAAGGAAGGATTTGATGAACAGGTTTTTACTCTGTAAAGGCTGATTTCAGCCGAGGGGTTAAAAGATTCTATGGTGATATTTGTTGTCTATCGAGGAATAAACAACGTATTGTGAACATAAGAACAAGACATCATTTTTTTTTTGCCATTGTGGTTCCAGTATAATTTTGGTTTTGTGGTTTTACATGCTTAAGTTTTACACTCCCACCCCTCACTGACTTTCCTTTGCCTCTGTCTGCCTCTCTCACTCCCTCACTGGTGGATGTGGAGACCTACACCTGCTTTGCTTAGGCAGCAACATGTGCATTTCAGGTAATGCTGATGATTAGCTGATGGCCTCTGCACGAATTGCAGCCCTCCCCTAGCTGATTGCATGTGGAACAGCTGTGGTAACATTCCCATAGCCAACTGCATGGAAACACACTCCAGTATCTAGGAACATCATGTTGGTGTTAGGCCTTTTCATTCACTGTGAGCACGAACTCGATCTGTTGTTTGGCAAACAGCATTTCAGATGGATTGGGGATTTACCTTTGACAACATACAGTGTGGAAACAGGTCAACACTCAGGAGGGGATGTGCCTGACCTGAATACAGACTGTAAGTGCTGCTATACTGCATTCAGAGTAATGTTGGTTTAACAGGGTGTGTGTGGATATGGCGGTCCTACATGTATTAATACCTGACATGTCAGTTCTATTTTATGAGGAATCCCTATCTGTAGGGTCATCTGCAGACTGGGCAGTGTGTAGTGCCTTTGGTTTCATATGTTACCCAAAGGCATGTATCTGTGAACTGCAGAAGGTAGTGTGAGGATTGCAGTCTGTATGTAGATGGTGAAACCCATGACAGTTACTGATTTCATATCCCTCACAGGACATATGTTGCGACAAACCCTGTTACAACAGAAAATGCATGAGGTTATCACAGCAACATGTCAATATTGGCCCTGTGTATGTGCTTCCAGCCACAACTCTGTTAACCTTGGTACATATGTCATGCATAAGAGGTGCATATGTGCTGTACACCATGATTAGTGTCATCATATCTGATAACAACCAAGTGAGATATCAGACTACTACACATGTTATGTACAGTATGGGTTATATTTGATGAAATAACCTGACATTCTGTGGTTGTTTGTACAGTACTGTGGTCTGTGTACCTATGGTGAATGTCAACAGTTTATGTATTGTTAATATGTACCTTGGCCTGTATACAGACTGTGGTAGATGTCATCGTTCAAGGTCCCGACCTATCTGATGTTACATGCTGCTTCACTGCATGTTACCGTATAGGCTTACATGTTTGTAGAGCCATACACACACATGCCCCATTCCACAGACAGGCATCAGGCCACACTGTGTAGTGGCCCAGTATATGTAGGGTTATTGTGTGAGTGGCACATATGAGAATGGTGTTGGACAGATAGTCCATATGCTGTAATATTATGCTAGCGTACCATATGTGGTTGTGACTGTGTTCACATTGGTTGTGGCTATGCACTTTCATGCAGGAGTACCTTAACCTGTGCTGTGACATGCCTGTAGAGCCTGCTATATATGCAGGTACATTTGCATTCCTCCATAGGAGATGTAGGCCAGTGTCAAGCCAGTCTGCCTGTAGCCTGCACAGTGCTTTGTTACATGCCTAGCAGCTTAGTGTACTTACCCAGTGAGGTTTCATGTCCAGATACTTTCTAGATGTACTGCTGCTGGGCCTCCCTTAACAGTCATGTATGTCAGACAGAGTGGTGGGATGCTGTACAGATGTATGTCAATATCTAGTGGGTAGTATGTGGCTGTGGCACCTCTGTACCAGCAGTTATTATGTGCCAGGACAGAAGTGTGTACATGCATAACCTATGGGAGTGAATGTATTCTAGTCGATTTGTTATACCCATCTACATGGCTTGTTAACATCCATATTGTCAGGTTTGTTCCACATTTTCTGCACTAAGGGGTTCTGTGTATACCTCTGGACTGTACAGAGTGTGTCAGAATGTCCACATCTATTGGCCAATATCTCTGCTGTAGTCCACAGGAGCATTACGTGCTTGCAGCGGTACTGTACTATGATGTCCTGAGGATGTCTGTCAGTAGCCAATGGCGCACATGTGAAAAGCAGATGTGACCTCCCACACACACCATGTCTGTGAAGATAATCCCTATTACAGTAGCAATAGTCTGCTAATATACCTGCTACACATGCCTGATATCCCCTTGCACTACAAAGGTGGGACTATAATGGCTGAGGTAGGGCTACACCCCATGTTCAGGACATATGTTGAATATATATGTACATATGATTATCCAGATATCTATATAGATAATTACACATGTACATATCGACACATATAGATGGGTGTGTATATGTACATAGATATGCATATACACACCCAGATATGTACATAAACAGAACTGTATATGTCTACACATATACAGATAGAGATACATATGCACATATACATATGCCACTCTGCCATGCCTGCCAGCAGTCCACTGCTGTTGTATCTCCCACACATACGGTAGGGCTGGGGCCGTATATGTGTGGGCTTCACCTACACAATACATGTGTGCCCATATGCACTCCAGCGGCCAGTGTATGTAACAGTGGTATATGGCCCTGTATTATTGACTCTGGGGGGGATGCACCATACATAACCTAGGCTGTTACAACATGTGGGGGTATCAGGGATGAGCTGCCTTAAGATATCTGGATGTACAGTACCATACATGTTACCTATCTTGACATAACTTACATAAAGTGGGTTACTGCAGGCCTACTGCCTCCAGCCATACAGACTGTTCTGTTTGCCAGTGTGTCTGTGATGGTGTCAAGTTATGCCTTGTTATGTAACAGTTACATCCCTTTTGGTCAAATGAAGTCTTTACCACCTAATGATTGTGTACAGAGTGTAGATAAAGGCTGCTGGACTATACATCTGCATCACTTACTGTTTGTGTGATATCCTGTGGCCCAGTCAGATTTTTCTAATGTACGATTTGAAGGGCTTGGCCTGGACAGCAACAGTTGTGGACCTTTCCAGACTACTGCATTAGTATAACTATTTCACAGTTGCATTACTCTGTTGATATGGATGTCAGTGTCTGAACATCTATATGACATGGCATATTAATCTGTAATAGTACACAGATAATGGTATTCCATTTATGCAAATCTGTGTGTGGTGTTTAACCTATGACCTCTCTGTAGGTATATGTTGCAGGTAATGAATGACATTTATATGAGTGACTCATCCAGTGTCCAGTTGTTAGGGTGTTAACTGTAGACATACTGGGTGTACCATATTGTATGCGCCTACTACATAAGTATCTTACTGTACATATCTTTGCGTGTGTATGTGTAGTCACATGTGTATCTAAATATATGTATATATGGATTCACTAGACAATCTCAAAATACTGAAATGTCGAATTTCAGTATTTCAAGACTGAATAGTGGAAAACCCACATACCCGAAAACCCAAAACTGTGAATAGCACAATCGCAACCATTCACACACACACACACACACGCACACACAAATCAGCACACAAGCACACACACATACACCTACCTAACTACACTAAAAAAAAATAACAACACACACAAACACAACATAACACACAAACACACCTACCCTACTTATAAGCAAGGGGGCAACCCCCCCTGCACCCCCCATTTGGGGGGCAAGCCCACCCAAACCCCCCCTACTTATATATTCTAATTCCGAGGTCGCACTAAAAAGCACACAAAAAACACCACTACACACTCGCACATATTAAAATCCCTACCTAATACCCTTACACAAACACCACTTACCTGAAACCCCAGCTAAATCCACAAACCACACCACATGTCATGAATGCGACACCACGATAGCGGACTCAACATTTCCGCATTCGACATAGTGCAGTTTCGTAACTGCACTTTCCACTATTCAGTCTTGATGCACTGAAATTCGACATTTCAGTACGCCGAGATTGTCTAGTGAATCCATATATATATATATATATATATGTATCTGCATATATGTGTCTCTGTATATGCATCCTGGGAATGTTGATAGCTTCCACATTTTACATTTCCTATGTGAGCCAGACTGTACTGCATGATATGTTATGTATACCAGCCTGACATCGTACAAGTGGAATGTAATACTGTTAACATAATGTGCCCATGTCGTGTCAGGTCCTGGTTATGGGATCTACAACACTTGGTAGTGTATTGCAGGGAGGACGTGTTTGACTGTGGGGGGTGTGCCAATTCGTACAAGACGCATATTGTTTGGGGCGACTCAGCCCCATTAATGGTGCATGTGGACATATATGTTCCTGTTAATCTATCATTGCTATCTACAGATGTATGGCCATACATATCTATATAAATATATATATTTGCTTACATATTTATAACTATGTCCGTATATACCTACAGATATATATATATATATATATATATATATATATATATATATATATATATATATAGATATATATATATATATATATATATATATATATATATATATATATATATCTGCATACATATATGTAACTTGCTGTGTATATATAGACATATAAGTGTTGACATATATATGTGTAGATGTAGGCATTTGTATGTATATATGTTCATATATAGTTTTTTATATATATATATATATATATATATATATATATATATATGTATATATTTCTAAATATTTATATATATATATATATATATATATATATATATATATATATATATATATGTTGTATCTGTTTAGATATTAATATATTTACACACACACATACATCTAGATGATGGTATACATTCTCTCTACTGTTGCATGACTGGGCTGGATGTTATGTTTCTGAAAAAATCTGATTTATGTGTATCTGGCATGGCTTATTTTGTTGTTGGGATGAACACAGGCCATTGGGTACAGAGTGATTAAGGCTCTTTAAAGCAGTTGTAAGCGGGTGTGAGTGGGTTTGCACGGAGGTAAGCACTGCTAACTTCCGGTTACAGTTTCTTGCACTCAATTAGCTTCTAAATTGCTTAATGTGTGTAGGCAGTGCTTACCCCCATGCAAACAGCCTTAAAACCCGCTTACTGCTGCTTAAAAGTGCTTACTCCAGCTTACCCCCATGCTAATTTCTTTAAAAGAAAAGAAAAAGGGGTTGATAGGAAGGCGGTGAAAAAAGGGGCACAAAGAGGAAAAGACAGTAGGGAAAATAGCCAGGGATGTGCAGGAAGGGTGTAGGGAAGGTCCATAGCTGCCCATTTCTTCTACAGCAACATCTGTGCATATACACTGAATTTGGAGGGAGATTTGGACACTCAAACCCCTGGGTGGGGGTAAGGACAACAATAATTTGTTGTGATGCCACTTAGACCAGATTATATGTGTCCAGTGGACACATGTGCGAAATGGACAGCTATATATAGGGCATGATTTTTTTGTGGTAACTGATTGCCCTTTTTTTTGTCAGGTGAGATTGAGATGTTGTGGAGGGGTAGTAGGTATCTTTGTGGAGGAAGGTTGGGTAGGTTAACAGACAAAACAAACAAGAAGCATACAGGGGTGGTATATGACACATGTGGGGGGGTAAGCACCTTGGACGGGGAGGGGTGTTTGGAAGTCGCAAGCCCATGAGCCCCTAAATGGAAGCAGTGGGGCTGAGGTCCCCACCCATGGGCAGTCACCAATGCACCTTCACGGCCCCAAAGGTGGCTGTGCTGGGGGCTGGGTTGGAGGGGTGGGCTCACCCTCTAATTGTGCCACATGGCCGTCAGGCTGGTGTAGCTTGTCTCGAATCTCCTTGTCGAGCTCGCTATGTACCACAGCCTGGACCTGATGGTGGGTTACAAGTACCTCTCCTCCCCCACTCCCAGGGGGGGCTGAGCCCCATCCCTTGTGGCTGTTCCACCCTATGGTGGTGCAGGGTCAATGGAGGAGGAGGTCCCAGGCTGGGCCGAAGACGTGCTGGTGCCCGGTGCCATGGCCAGCTGAGGTGGTACAGGTGGGTCTGCTGGGACCGGCCTTCTCATACTAGCTATGGTGTTGCAGTTTTAAGAAAGATATTAGTTAGTAATAGTCAACAGCATTCATGATTAGTTATAACAGCATGCATAGGTATTTCCTTTAACCCAAGACACCAGATTTACAACAGTTGTAGAGCGAGCAGAACACATGCATATATGGGACAACAGTGGCCATTACAACAGCATGCAGGTTTTATTGATGGCAACAGGCCACCAATATGGGAGTATTTTAACATGGCACATGCATAGAACCAAATGTGAATATTTATAAACCAGTAGGACATATGTCCCAACAAAAGTTTGGAGTGTACACGTACCCATTGAGGTGTGCAATTAGGTTATTGTAGCACATATGGTGGGGGTGAGAGAAAGTTCAATTAACAACTAATATACCCCTGTAGTTTTCACAACTTTCTTAGTCACTGCAGTGATCTGTCCCTTACATGTATTATTACACTACCCAATGTCCTTACTTTGTACAATGGTAAGTTTGTAGATTAGTATCAATGTGGACTGTGTCTTACGTATAGTCTACACCTCTTACCTGGTATAGCTGTTGAGTAAATCACTGTTAACACTACCTGACAATTTCTACACATACTCCCAGATTCCATGTTGGTTATACACATACCTAACAATCTGTTATTGCACACACTCTGGCCAAGGCTTGACAGGATGCAGGTGTTAATGTGACATATTTTGGAATAGCTGTTATACACTTGAGATGCTGCAATGACAGGTTTGTTTTCATATACATTCTCTGTGTTCAGGTCTGACTATCAGTTATATGTCAGTAAAAGCTGCCTACATTTCTTGGATCATCACACTGATTTGTCAGGGGAACAGGTTACCAGGCAGCAGATTTGGGCCATTTATCTGAACATGCTGGACAAAACTGTTGAGGGGTATGACTATGCATACAGTTTACTACCTGAACATTCTGCCACAGTCTGTACAGTTGATGGTTATAAACATTCTAGCAAATTCTGTGCAGTTTTTGGGTCTAATTATGCATATAGCTTTCTATCTGAACATTCTCACAAACTCTGTACAGTTGTGTGGTATGATTATGCACACAACTTACTACCACTCCCAGGATTCAAACCCCTGCTGTGTATGGTAAAGATATTACATTTGGCATATCAGTACACTGTACTATGAGGGAATTTGTGTGAAGCATTCCAATGCTTTCTGTCTAAGTCTCCCTCAGTTGTACAATATGACTGACCTATTGGGACTCCCAGTATTGTTATACTGAACTTCCTACACATCTGCGTTTAACAGTGTGGGTAACACTGCTTAATACAACAGTACTATTTATAGAATGCAACACTACAACAATATATGACAGCAGAATGTACGCATGCACTCCATGGGTTATATTTTTATTCACAAGATATTACACCTTTATTTCCACACAACCTATATGACAGTCTTCCTGCCATTCTGTCTAGTTTATTCAGTACATCCCATACACAATACATTTTTATACTGGTGCAACACTTTTTAGAATTGTTATATTTATTTGTTATGAGAGTACATGCAAGATTATTACTGACCTGCCTCACGATGCAGCCTTTGCAGCCTAGCATCATGGGCTTGCTGGTTCGCAGCCTGCTCATCTGCAGCTGTCAGAGAAATACAGTGATATTTACCCATTACCTATCCATAGCATACACAAGCTAGGCAATCATTATATACGTAGTGGAATGAGTACTTACTGCTGGGGCATTGGCCATCTGCCTTGATTCTTAGATCAACTACTCCAAGAGATCCCCCCTCTGCCACTTCAGATCAGCATGGTGATGCCTGCTCATCAGTCCAGGGGATACCAGTGGCACTGGTGAGGTCACGGGTGAGACTGTCCCAGGCCTCCACTTTATACTGAGAGCCCTGGTACTGGCCCTGCAGTAGTCTCTGCTCATGGTGTTTTACCAGGAGCCATACCATGAATCTGGACTCCTGGGTGCCCCAGAGCTGCACTCTAAATTGAATGCCATCCCCAACTCCAGCCATTTTGCCTACAGTATGGATCTGCAACCAGTTATGGGAAGTATTCATGCCTGTGCTGTTTAAATACTCCCAGTTTCCTGCACTTTCCCGTGATTGGATGGTTTTGAAAAGGCTAAGCTATGGGCACACCTGCTTACCTAATGCTGGCATTGCTTAAAGGGGTATACCACTGGGCGGATTGAGTTAACGAGCCTACACATTGCTTACACCAAGTAAGCTGAGCTGTGCAATGCTTAGCATTGCTTAATATTTAATTATAGGTTCATAGGTTCATAGGTAGGTACCAGGTTATCTGCCTGAGGGCATTTATAAGCCTAGCCAGAGTGTGTCGGCTTTCGCCACCCCATTGATTAATTAACTGATCTTCTATGAAGCAGAGCCAATGAAGTGATCCCAGGGGTATATTTTCTGTTACCCATCCACTCGTCAAGGTTTCTCTTGAAGAGTGTTAGTGAGGGGCTCTGCCTGATGTAATTTGGAATTTTGTTCCAAAGCATGGGGAGTCTCTGTGACAGGAATCGATCCCTCCAGCATGTTCTATTTATTGTTGTGGTGAGGTTTAGCTCACTAGAGCACGTGGCTCACAGTGACTTGAATTTCTTTAGATGGAGCATGTCCATCAATTCTGAGTTGGATATAGCTTTGTAAGTCAGGCAGAGATCACCTCTGAGTAAGCGATATCCCACTGAGTACAGACAGAGTTTTTTCAGTCGGGCTGCATAGGACATATGTTTGTGACTAGTAATCCTCTTGATGAGGTACTTTTGTGATCTTTCGAGCTGTTGGAAGTGTCTTCTGAGGTACATCCCAAATGGGGCATTGAACTCTATGATGGGTCTAATGAGTGACGAGTAGAGGGGCACTATAACCTCTTTATTTCTAGATTCAAACCCTTTAGTAATTAGATGGGCCACATAGAAGGATTTCCTAACTACTTTGGCAATATGATTGTCAAAGGAGAAATTACTATCTACCTGGGTCCCCAGATCTCTTATTACTTCTTCTGTATTAAGGGGGCTGCCACCTATGTGGTAATTCGTGGGTGTTTTGTTTATCCCAAACGGGATGACTATGCATTTTTTGGCATTTAGTTTGAGGCCATGACTTTGACACCAGGTGTCCATCTCAGTAAGGCCCTTTTGGAGGATGTCCATGTCAGCCAGAGAGTAAATTATGGCTCCCAGTTTGCAGTCATCGGTGAACTTGGTTAACCATAGTCCTCCTCTGTTTGCCAGTACTTCTGAGAAGTATATGCCGAAAAGTAGGGGTCCCAAGACCAAGCCTTGGGGGGGCACCATTATATTTTCCTTTTGACATTGATTTATTATTTGTTACATGTTATATCTGTGTCTAATATCCGTGATTCATGCGTACGCACACTGTATGGGGTCCTGGGGACTTCATCACTTTATTACAATAACACCTCACATCTGGCCTTAACTGCAGTACTCCAGTTCACATATTTATGTTATGTAGTAGGTTATACAACATCACACTGTACATAGATTCCTTTCGCATGTTCAGTTTGATTTTCCTATGGTGAGGATTTGTATGTTGAAACCTCACTCTTATGGGCTGCTATAATGGCTTAATGGTTAACTACTATGACTGTAGTGTACAGGGTCTTGGGTTTGAGCCTCGCAGAGGCTGTTTATCTTGTTGCTGGGCAGAACACGGGCCATTGGATACAGAGTGACTAAGGCATTTTAAAGCAGTTGTAAGCGTGTTTGTGCGTGTTTGTACGGCAGTAAGCACTGCTAACTTCCGGTTTCAGTTTCTTATACTCAGCTTCTACATTGCTTAATCTGTGTAGGCACTGCTTACCCCCGCACAAACGCACTTAAACAAGCTTACTAGTGCTTACATATGCTTACTACTGCTTATTTGTGCTTAAACCTGCTTACCAGTGCCTTATTCATTATGACACTGAGACGTCACATGTGCATTTCCTGCAGTACTCCAGTTCATAAATATATGTTATTTAGTGGGTTTTGCAACAAAAATATTGGTTATAAAGTGCGTTGCCATGTAAAACAGACTGTGCTGCAGTGGGACTCGAACTAGGAAGGCCTGCTCGCAAGGCGAATGCTCTACCCACTACACTATTGTGGTGCTGCTTCATTTGCATATATCTTCCATGTTATCCTCTTCAGCCTTTTAAGCTGCTTTAACCGCAGCTAAGTGATGGGCACACCCGCACACCTATGGTTAGCTGTACTCGGATTTAAAAAAAAAAATAAAAGGGTTTCTTTGTTTAATTTTTATGCACTGTTGCTGTTGTACACATGGGGGACTGTTGGTGGGGATATGCAGACACCTATGAGCGGTCTCTCTCATTTCTTACCACTTTCTGTTGTTCTACATTGCAGGGGCATGTTTATTCTGAGAGCTCGACACGCCTCCTGCACTCATACATGCTCCATGTATGCCTAGGAGATCGGGCAGCGTGCCTTATTAATATGCATGGCGTGCTGCCGTCCTGCTCCTAAACAGGTGCTTCCATGCAGGACAAAGCAAGTCCTGCATGGAGGTTTAGTAAACCTGGAAGAACAAGTATCATCTGATGAAGTCTTGTACTGAGAAATTAAAATGCAGTGAACAAGTTAAATGTTAATGATTTTACAATTTTTGTTTTAATAAAGTTATACTGAGCTGCCTGTTATTGAATTGTTATTCGTTCTTTTTTTAACTGCCATTTGGACTTATATTGTTGGAGTTGTTTTCTTCGGCACTTACACCCTGGTTTTGAGTTTTGACAGTGTTCAACTTTGGGACATCTGGGACATCATCAGGGATGTGACATGTTCCTCAGTACAAACATTGTCTGGGTTGCTCTGAGATTTAGAGTCTGTATCACAGGTACAATGCTGCAATATCATTTCTGATAAAGGAAGATGTCTGCGGTTTCTCCTGTACTCTATACCCTCAGATTCCACTAATCAGGATATTTGTTTGGTACATAGACCTTTCACTTGACCAATTCGATCAAAGCCTTTCACTGTTTGCATCCTTACTGTCTCTCCTTCTTTTAATGGACAAAGAAATCTGCTCATTTTATCACAGCTGGACTTCTGAGAAGAATGCTTCTTAAACAGTTGGGTTTTGATTGCTCTGTTGTTTTTAGCATTAGGCACCAACAAACTAGAACTGATAGGTAGGGTTGTTCTGGTTTGCCTAGATAGAAGTATCTGAGCAGTCAAACCTAGTAGATTGCCACAGGATATATTTCTGAGATGAGTAAATTCAAGAAGATATTGGTATTGTCACGCTTTGACTTTTCTAGTAATTGCTTTGTACTCTGTACTGCATGTTCAGCAAGGCTGTTTGACTGAAGATATTCAGGACTGGTAGCAACATGGATAAAGTTCCACTCTTTAGCAAATTTCTGAAACAATTGACTGGTAAACTGAGAACCATTGTCAGAAATAACTTTATGTGGAGTACCATGGACTGATATTGCCGTTTCATCTTAGTAATAACAGCACTTGACATTAGGTTAGGTAGCAAATCAATCTCAAACCACTTCAAATAAGAGTCTACCAACACTAAGTAATGTTGACTGTTCCACTCAGATATGTTAGTTGCTACTGTTAACCAAGGTAGTTCAGGAATTTGGCTTAGCTGAAGTGGCTCTTTTTGCAGATACGGTTTAGTACAGTTGCACACTGCTCAAGAAGAAAGCACTTTATCAATGTCTTTTGCTAGAGAAGGCCAAAATACTAGTCCTCTTGCCCTTCTTTAGGTAGAATCAGAACCTGGGTGGGCACACTGCAAAATCTGAATGTATTTGCATTGTAAGGAAGTAGGACCAACAACTTTTGGACCTTTGAAAATGATACCAACTTCCATCAGCATCTCATCTCTGTATGGAAAGTAAGGTTGTACTTCTGGTGGTACACTGGATTGCTTTGATGGCCATCTTACATTAATGAAGTGGATGAGCATTTGCAAAATTGGATCAGTTTTTGTATAATCTCTCAGCTCATCAAGTCTTATAGTAGGAAAATTATGCATTTCCATGATATCAAAGTCAAAATTCTCTGCATCAAGCTGTTCCATGGTATTTCTGGGCAATCTGAATAAGGTATCAGCCAGATAAAGAAGTTTAACTTTTGCATAGACCATTCTGAAATTATACTTTTGCAATTTAAGCATCATTCTTTGTAGACTTGCTGGAGTGGAATGCATAGGCTTCTATAAAATACTAACTAGAGGTTGATGGTCAGTTTCAATTTGAATTTCTTGGCCATAAATATAATCCAGCAACTTCAAACATGTGAACACAATTGCCAAAAGTTCTTTCTCAATTTGAGCATACTTTATCTCAGTTTGTTTAAGAGTTCTAGATGCATAGGCAACAGGTCTGCCCTCTTAAAGAATAACTGCACCAAGACTGTACTTTGAAGCATCACAGGAAAGAACTACTGGTTTGTGGACATCATAGTACCTTAATATAGACAGGTTATCTATTTTCTGTTTGAGATGATCAAATGCTCTCTGATGTTGCTCTAACCATAACCAGGCAACATTTTTGCATGTCACCTCTCTTAAAGGTGCTTATAACTCGCTAAATTTGCCCAAATACTTAACCATACACTTCATGCGCTCTGTCCAAAACTTTTCTGATGTGTCTGTCATGCTCTGCTTCATCATTACCTCCAACTAGTTAATCATCAACTATTATTGCAGACAGGTAGCCTGAAAAAATTTGCTCCATTGCATGCTGAAAGAATTCACTGGCAGAATTTATTCCAAAAGACATCCTGAGGAATCTGTATCTATTAAATTGGGTACTGATTGTAGTCAGTAGTGAAGATTTTCGATCAAACATCACTTTCCAAAATGAACTCTTTGCATCCAAGACAGAAAAAAAACTGTAATTTGGCATGAGGGTGCAATCTCCTCCACTGTACCCATAGGACGGTGAGGTATTTTTAATGCCTTGTTCAAGTCTCTTGGGTCAATGCATATTCTGATTTAATCTGAATTTTTCTTATGAGCAGCTACCATGGATGACACCCATTCAGTTGGTTCTGTGACTGGACAAATCACAACTTGCTGCATCATTTTGCCTAACTGGACCTTGACTATGTCTTGCATAACTATTGGAACTCTTCTTGTTGGTCAAACCACTGGACTGACCTCTGAGTCTACTTTCATGGAATACACAGTTGGAAGTGTGCCTAGGTTATCATCGAACACATCAGCATACTCTGAGAAAATAGTATCACTGAAGTTGGCACTGGGATATGTGCTTACACGATGGGCCTCTTTGATAAAATAAAGCAGTTTCATTCTTAAACTGTCTCTGAGACCTAATAATGACTGCACAGGTCTTCAAACTACATAAAATTTCAAGCTGTAACTGTTCCCAGCCGAATAGCATGAAAGCATTACTGAGCCTTTGGTTTGAATCTCTTCACCTCCATAAGCAATAAGCTTTGCACAAGTGACCAAATTCAGTTGCTGACCAGACCCTCACTTTAGCAAATATTTCTGCTGACATTATATTACACTTTGAACCAGTGCCTACTCCGAGCTCTATGGGTTTACCATTGCTCAGGCAGTATAAAATACTTCATTCTTTGCCTGTTTTCACCTACCACCGATACACCATCTACATAGAAAGTAGCGTTGCAGCTTTCTACATGACCAACTTTCTTTTTTGAGTGACCCTTCTTAATAACTGAATAAGGCTTACTTGATTTACAAAACTTTTGAAAATGGTTCCATTTTTACACTTGTGGCATTGTCGACCAAATTCTAAGCACTTCTCTGTTTTAGACTCATGATTAGCTCCACAATTATGACAGTTAACAAAAAAACGTGACTTGGGTTTTGCTGACACACTCTTATACTGCACTGAGTATGCTCCTTTAACTGAACTAGTCTTGGAACTTGCTAGAAAGCTTCAGGTTTTCTTTGCCAACCTAGAGGGGTTGCTGCTACCATGTCTTTAGGCCTTTTTCTGCTTGCCACATGTTGCATGCTATCTACGTTTGCTCTAGAGACTGGTGAAACCATGTTTTTATCACTTGTAAGCATACTTGTGTGCCTTTCTGTGAGCTCATGAATTTGACAAATGTCTATTGCTTTGCTTAACATTAAATCACTGTCACGAAGCAAAATATTTCTCACTGCAGCACTATTAACACCACACACACAAGCCTGTCCTTTATTAACTCATCTTTCAAGTTACCTTATCTGCACGTTTTAGCCTTGTTTCTCAAGTCAGTGATATAAGCTGTAAATGTTTCACCTGGCTTTAGGTCTCTTGTATAAAATAAGTGCCTCTCTAATGTAACATTTGTCTGGGGGTTGCACATTTCTCTAAATTTATGTTTTAAGTACTCAGGGTCTTCCCTTGATTCAGCCAGTACCACAATATGATGGCTTGCCCTTTCTCCTGCATATACTGCTGGTGCATACACAAATTAACATTCTCTTTTAATAGCTTCTGACCCATCTAAGTAAAGCAAAATGAATGCCCTTGTACATGCATCTTTGCAGAAAAAGCTGCTTGTATGAAAATATCATATTCCTGCTCAAATAGTCTCCATTTCTCTGCTATATTATGATCAAACACAAATGGACCTGGTCTGCGAAATGTGTCTGTTATATCAACATACAGTAGTGAAGGTATTTGAAATCATGTACGAACATACCCACATAAATACATATGCCAGAACCTTATGCCCAGTAGCACAACAAACTCTTTGAAACCACTGCAGTTTGACAAATGAGTATCCATAGCCCAAGGACACTCTGAAAACACTGTACTTTATAAAACCATTCTTTATCAGTGTAGAAATACTTGAAAATGACTGTACTTTGCAAATAAACTATACACAATATAAAAAGCTCAGAGTAAGAAACACTTCAAGACGAATGTACTTTGCAAATAAACTATACACAGCACAAGAACCCATCAAACTGGCTGTACTTTATGAAACAACTCTGCACAGTGTATAAAACACTCTGAAATGGCAGCTTTCTGTGAATAAATGCACACAGAATAAGAAACTTTTCAAAATGGCTGTATTATGACTGCACTTTGCAGTATAACTGTACATTGCACACAGCAAACTCTTTGAAATAATTATTCAATCACTGCTCCCAGTTTGCAAACACTTTACACACCATGAGATGCTTCAAACAACTCTAGTTATGCTTTGAATGACTTCAGTCATTGCAAAATAGTTTGCGCCCAAACATGTCCCGAGAGTCAAGAAGCTCGGCGCAAAGACTGTTTTAGCCTTGAAACAAGCATCCTTACTACAGATGGCACAGCAGCGCCATATGAATATGTATGAGGGTGCACCACTGCACCCATGACATACACAGGAAACGTGTGCGAGTGCAGGGGGTGTGTACAAGTGCTCTATGGAGGTGTAAACATGCCCGACACTTGCAAAACCTACTATGCCTACTAGTAGACCCCGCCCCTAATAGTAAGTCAGTAATTCAGTGTCCGTGGATACCGAAATGTATGCTAAGCATAAAAGAGTGTCCACAAACAGTGAAATAAATTCGAAGTAGTAAACACACAAGCACGTAGTGGAATGTTGAGCCCTGTCCCTAGAACTTTCACAATTAGATTCCCTGTCCCTGTGTCCCTATTATACATTCAAATTGTTGCAATATCGAAGGTGTAAGCAAAGCGCAGCATGTCTGCGCATCGCTGCCCTCCACCGAGCGTAGCTAACACATCATATTCATTCAAATAGAGAAAAACATGCAGAATCAACGTGTCAATAGTGTAGTGTTTAGAGCATCCGCCTAACAAGCAGCCATTCACGGTTCGAGCCCAACAATAGCACATATCATTTTACATGTGGAATGAATGTCATTTTGCCAGAAAACTGACATGAGTATTGCATGAGATATTTAGCTTAAATATCATTCAAGCAAAGTGGCACTGTCATAATGAATAAGGTACTAGTAAGCAGGTGTAAGCACAAATAAGCAGCAGTAAACACATATAAGTACCAGTAAGCAAGTCTGAGTGCACTTGCGTGGGTCTAAGCAGTGCCCAGCATAGGAAATGTATATAAGTATATATAGATATGTAATATATATATATATATATATATATATATATATATATATATATACACACATATCAATCAAATACCAGTCGCAGTGAACGGACCACCACAGAGCTATTTTCCAATGGTAAAGTACATGAGAAAACGGCCACTACACATTTTCTGTAAATGCAGATTGCTGAAGAATGATGAATTCACCAGATAAAAATCCAATTTATTGAACTGTAAAAGAAGAAAACTGCCACGTTTTCAAAATTAGAATATAAACGTTGCTAAATGCCACAAAACGTTTTTGTAGGAGTAATACTCGAACTTCATCAGATATGAAAAAAACTTTCATGTTGTCACTTCCTTTTTGTATACATCTTAATTGGAACACTAATTCAATTGATCAATTAGTCTTTTAAAGGAACTTGCACTCAAACATTTAAATGAATAAATTACATAAAATAATTTCCTAAAACATCAAATATTTCACACAATGAACTTTAAAAACCTATTCACTAATATAAATAATGTTGTATTAAAATATTTCATATAAATACTAAATATATTTAAAATACATGTTGCCTATATATAGAACTTTTATAATACAATATATAATATATGAAATGTATAATAAAATGGACTACATATTCCCAGCAATTGGATGCAACTAATACAATATACTGTAGATGTAAATATAAATAAAATATATAAATGTCATGTCGCTGACATTATATGTATTATAACTTCGCAGGTCTAAGCTTGAGTAAAAGGGCAATGGATATGTGGTCGTTCATGCCCGGAGATTTATTGGTTTCTAAAACTACTTGCCAATATGTCTCCCTATATTCTAGTTTAGTTTCTCAGGGGCCACCCCTAAGTTCTCTAGGAACCATTTCTACCACATGAAAGTGAAATTTACCTTGGGGGCATTGAAGGGTGTGTTTATATAAAGAAGTTCTAGAACTTTGCTTCTGGATGTCATTCATATGTTCATATATTCTACGTTTTAAAGTTCTCTCAGTTTTCCCTACATAGAATTCTTCACACCCTTTACATAAAGCAATATACACTAGCCCCTGGGAATTGTAGTTAGAATAGTTCAAAGCTGCTATCCATTTCTTCCTAGCTGTTAAAAATATTTTTTGTTGATGTGTAATATATTTACATTGAGGGCATGCTCCACATTTGTATGTGCCCTTAGATTTACTGGAAAATACAGAAGGATGCTTATTGTTTTCTAATAAGTTTTTTTATATTGTAACCTTTCCGGAATACAGTTTTAATAGTTTTCCCTTTTAAGTTAGGTAGGTCAGTGAATTAATTAAATTTCACCCATTCGCTTTCTACTATATTTTTAATTACATAAGCATTAGCACTAAAATTAGTAATAAAAAATATTGTTATATGTTGAACCTGTTTCACATTCCTGTTGACGTGTTAGAAATTAAGTTTGTATTGACCCCACCCCTAAAAAAGGTTTGAATTTTCCCTGTCTGTTAGAACGCACTTCCTTTTGTATGTCAGTTATTAGTTCAGTAGGATATCCTCTCTGTAAAAACATTTTCATGAGTAGGTCACATTCTCTCATGAAATCTTCTTCATTAGAAGTCATGTGACAAGCCCGAACATACTGTCCCTTGACTATACTCTTTTTTTGGTATAAGGGATGGGCACTAGTATATCTAATGTAGGTGTTGGAAAAGGTGGATTTCCTGTATATAGTAGATTTAAACCCACTTTCGATCACTTGTAGGGAAACATCCAAATAATTTACAGAATCAATGGTCACTTGATGCGTAAATCTTAAGAATATAGTACTTTGGTTTATGTATCTAATAAATTCTTCTAATAACTCCTCTTTACCGGTCCAAAAAATGCATATGTCATCCAGGAATCTGGTGTATAGATTCCAATATTTACTATACTTACTTTTGTTTATAATTTTTTTCTCCCATACCGACACAACTATGTCAGCATAGGTGGGGGCACAGTTGGCCCCCATAGCTACCCTGGATTCCTGTTTGAAAAATTCACCTTGGAAATATAAAAAGTTGTTATTCAAAACAAGTTCAGTTAAATGAATGTCATTTTGCCATAAAACCGACATAAGAGTATCGCACGAGTTATTTAACTTAAATATCATTCAAGCAAAGTGGCACTGTCATAATGAATAAGGTACTAGTAAGCAGGTGTAAGCACAAATAAGCAGCAGTAAACACATATAAGTACCAGTAAGCAAGTCTGAGTGCACTTGCGCGGGTCTAAGCAGTGCCCAGCATAGGAAATGTATATAAGTATATACAGATATATAATATATATATATAGATATATATATATATATATATATATATATATATATATATATATATATATATCTCTATGAAGAAAGAACAACGTAACAATAAAGCATACAAAAGGAGTGAGAAGGGAATCAACAGCAGCCCCAGTATTACATAGCGCTGTCAGCGTATGTCATATCCAGCTGGGCAGGAGTGAGCAAAGCACTGCTACTCACACCACAGGCAGGATATTACCAGTGGGAGTAACATTGTTGATTTGCTAAGTCTACTTTACATACAGAGGGTAGTCTCTGGTGGGACTATCCAAAAATTGATAGGATGATTGGCCATCCGACCATTACACAAGTAAGGGCAGGTATGTTCAAGGATTAAATGGTGGGAGAGCCTGGGAATACATGGCTTGGGACAACATATGTGTAGGGCCCCTAATGATCAAGAGAGGGCAATGTGTGGAGGTGTGTCATGGCTGCAATAACAAGTGAACAATGGATGGTATGCAAGTATTTTGAACACGGGTGGGGTGGAGGAACTATGGGTATGAAATTATGGAGCCAGGTGTGCCAGGGTTGGATGGGCTGGTTCTAATTGGACCACCCCGTGGAGGTCAGCAAATTTGTTATAAGTATATATGCATACACACATGCAGAAATCAATATGTAGAAGTACATTCTCTGTAACACATTCATTCTATTTGCAGACATAAATAACATAAATGTGCCCTTACAAACCTCAACAGTAGATACAATAATAGGTCATGCAGAAGAGGGATGGGACGAAACTGCTAAAATGCAGAAATGTATACAATGTCTGAAGTCAGTGCTGTGCTGAAAATAATCAAATGTGAGGACTTTCCCACACATGGAATCATTCCTGTGATCTGCCTGCTATGGCAACGACAATTACTAAACCGGTCTATTTGTAAAAGAAATACGCTGAACATGTACATAATTAGGCTCTCATGTGTAACATGTGCGTTACCACATAGTCATACTTATTAATTTATTGTAGTGGCATGTTAATGGGAGTAAGGATGTAATAAAGTATAAAGTCTAATCTAGACATA
>NC_056746.1:54728908-54748908 GCF_019279795.1 Protopterus annectens
CGGTGTTTGCCAATTTCTGATGAAGTTTAAACAAAGGTTTAAATGAAAAACGTCTGTTATTTTTAGCGTTTAAAGTTAATAAAGTGCTGAAAAGCAACATAGTGCCGAGTTTCAGGTTGCTGTGTGTGTAAGCGGATCTTTCGTATATATATATATATATATATATATATATATATATATATATAGATGTGACTGTAAATATACACTTGTATATAGCTAGGATATGATACAGCTATTACGAGTTACATTTGTTCACAGGATGTACATATGGGGGTGAGGTGTCCAATAAACAAATGTGTAACATGTAGCAACAAACCTCCACCCCCCCCAGCTAGGCCAGTGAGACATACAGACACACAATAAAGGTAAACACACCACTGCTTCCTAGACCTCCGGCAGGATACTACTAGTGGGAGAGACCTGCCAGGTCTAATCTTGAAACATAGACATCGATGTCCCTTGTGGGACACCAAAAATTAATGATCATCGGAGGCAGTCCTGGTAATGACTTATTAAACCAGGCTGTAGATGTACATGGACCAGTAGGTTGTGCAAGCCTGATAACCCATAGGTCGACACAATGTATGACATGTGTCCCGACATGGGGAGAGTGGGCAGTGTGTAGTGGTGTGTTTATACCCCACCTGCTCCCACAGTATGGATGAGTGCTGTAGAGGAGTGGCAGGTAGTGGAACTATGGGTATGCAATTATGGGCAAGACGTGCAGGTGTTGGCTGGCACAGTCGTATTAGGACTGTCCCAGGGATGTAAGTAATATTCCAAAATGGGCACAGCTGTTGCCCATACCTCTCAACCCCTAAGAGCACATCCACTGGACAGGACATAAACCATTGGGGGAACAAATAGGGACCATACCTCTGAACTATCCCCGATTTCCAGGGATGTCCCTGATTTCAACTCAATTTCTAACTCTGTCCCACTTAATCCCTCCTAAAACTAGTGACATTTGGCAGAAAGGTGGTGAATTACACGTAATGAATAATGACAACAATTAAGAGTTATAAACATCATTTTCCTCAGAAAATGTGTATGAATTCATATGCTCTGAGTCTGTCAATGTGTCAGGTTAATAGCACCAATAATTTAAATGTGTCCCTGATGTTGTTATGCCGTGTCCCTGATTCAGTTTGTATTTATCCCCAATCATATGAGAGGCCTGATAGGGACAGAAAGCACATATTCCACTGACAACCTTAGAAAGATGATAGAATATTAGGTATGCAGTAGCATGACTCAGCTGAAGGATGTGGGTTCCAAAACCCAATTACTTGTTTTCTATTGAAGAGTGTCACTTCCCATGTATTAGCCAGATGGGTGCAAATTGTAAGAGGAACACACCAATAATATGAATCAAACTCTGGACAGGCTGCGGATTCCATACAGTCGAACGGCATGCTGTTGCCTAATGGGCAGCCATTCTCGATACTGTAGGCACGTAGTCCGATGTAATAGGCATCACAAGGTAATATCATAGTCCTCCCTCCCACCCAGGAGTGTGAGTGTCAGATGCAAACACCAAATGCAGTGCATTTACAAGTGCGGGAGCAAGCAGGTGTAAGCCTGTTTGGCCGCCAGTATGCGAGTATTACACTGGTCAAGCAATGTAGAGGCTAAGTTAGTGTAAGACACTGTAACCGGAGGTTAGCATTGCTTAGCTCCACGCAAATCCATGCACACCTGCTCACAACAGCTTTTATGTGCCTTAATCACTCTGTATTCAATGGCCTTGTTCTGCCCAGCAACAAAATAAACGGCCTCTGCAAGGCTCAAAACCAGGACCCTGCACACACAGCTATTGTGAGTTGCCATTAAGCCATGGCAGATATACAGACATCAGACCTTATCGCAAACATATCATCCAACACAGTCATTCAACAGTATAGGAAATGTATTCCATCATGTAGCTGTATGTGTGAGTGTTTATGTCCAAATATAGATACATACATATATATATATATATATATATATATATATATATATATATATATATATATATATATATATATATATATATATATATATATATATATATCAGGAACATCCCATGTGACAACAAAGCATTACAAAGGAATGAAAAGGGAAACACCAGCAACACCTGTATTATGTAGTGGTGTTGTACTATGTAGTATCAAGACTCCCTCAGACAGACATGTGTCATCCATACACGCAAACATTTGTACATTGGCCATATACATCACTCTGTGCATGTTATTTACATTAACACAACAATTCCTGTCCAATCATTATGTGAGAACAGTACTCTTGCAAGGTGCTGTGTGCAACATCATCATCATGATAAAGGTAAATGGGGTAACCATAGTGGGACTGGTAGTGTTGTGAGTATAATGGGGTCATCTGCATCACGTGTACCTGGAACATTTAGGAATCATGTGCATACTAGGATCGTGCACCTGGGAGACAGGGGTGAGGACAACTGGAGTATGTTGTGATGCATATTAAAGGGTTACATGTGGCCAGTGGACATGTGTGTGAAATGGACAGCTATGTATGGGGCATATGTTGTTCTAGGAACCAATTGGCCTTTCGTTTCCTTAGGGTGAGAGTGAGATGTGGGGGAAGTAGAGTAGGTATGCTCATGGAGGATAGGTAGGGTAGGATGACAGACAAGACAGCATACAGGGTTGGTATATGACACATGTGGGGGGATACACCTTGGATGGGGAGGGGTGTTTGGCAGTCACAAGCCCATGAGTCCCCAGATGGAAACAGTGGGATGGAGGTCCCCAGCCATGGGCAGCCACCACTGCACCAAAACAGCTGCAAAGGTGGCAGTGCTGGGGGCTGTCTAGGAGGGGCAGTCTCACACTGTAAATGTGACACTCTGCCCTTGAGCTGGTGTATCTGGCCTCAAAACCTCTTATTGAGCCCCCTACACACCACGTCCAGGACTCTATGACAGCAGACATGTTCCTGTCTGGACCTGCTCCCATGGGGGACACGCCCCAACTTCAGTGGCGGTACCACCAGAAGGTGGTGCAGAGCCAAAAGAGGTGGAGGTCCAAGGCTGGCCCCAGGATGTGCTAGTGCCCGGTGCCATGGCCAGCTAAAGTGGGACAGGAGGTTCTGCCGGGACCTCCAAACCCATACAGCCCATGGTGTTGCAGTTTAAACACAGATATGGCTTAGTAATAGTCAACAGCATTTAGGATTACTTATAACAGCATGCATAGATATGACCATCAACCCAACACAACAGATGATATACATTTGCAGAGGGAGCACAACACATGCATATATACTGCATGACATCTGTACAAAGTGTAGAAGACTTGTGACTGCAGCTATGAACAGTGGCCCATTATTGTCATGTCACCGAGAACCCCAGACAGTGTCTGTCATATCACTGTTTCATGTGACATATGTCCAATCAGGGATGCGATGGCAGCAACTCATCACTATCACCATGTACCGGCTGCTATCCTCATACTATGCTCCTGCAGTTCACAGATGTGTGTTCAGTGAGTAACACAGGAAACAAATGGTTCCACACACTGACCAGTCTACAGATGGCCCTACAGATGTGGGTCCCTCACAAACAGAGCACTATCTTGTCAGTCTTAAAACATGCAGAATAGCCATTACCACACACAACTTGTTAAACAGGCAGTAGTCTCAATGAAGCATAGCTACACTTACATGCTGTAGTCATGTCTGGCACATCACCCTCCTGTCTTTAGGCTATTTCTGACTGTGTATGTTGTTTGAAGAACATCCAGATATCATCTGTGATGCCGTTTACCAACACCAGATCCAGGTACTACTCTCAGCGACTGTCATGGGCAAATACCAACATGATATTCCTAGATATTGTACTGTATTTTTCATGTGAATGGCAATGGGAACATCATCACAGCTGTTCCACATGCAATCAGCTATAGGAGGACTGCAATAGGTGCAGAGGCCATCACCTGATCATGACCATCACTTACAAAACACAAGCTTCTGCTGAGCAAGTGTACACCTCCACACCCACCTGAGAGTGTGTGGGAGGGACAGACAGAGGCAAAGTACATCAGGGAAGGGCTTGGAGACTAAAACCTAAGCATCGTCTGTCACACACCTACCAGTACAGGGGTTCAGACCCCTGACTGACTAGTCATTACTATTACAATTGCATGCAGTTACTCCATGTGCCACAAAGCTGACATGTTGGTATGCTGTAAGAACATATATGTGTGTTGGTGAGCGACATCTGCAACAGAGATATAGTAGACATACATTAGGTGTAGCACACATGGTTGTCCACATGAACGGATGTCATTTTCAACACAACCACACTCTCTAATGGACTCACAATGACACTCTTTGCCAGGCCCACAAATACACTTCCAAACTACTTAGTTTGCCACACTGTGGTAATGCACAGGTACTACATGCACCACAGGGGATATACGGAGGTGCTATGGGCTAGGTTATGTGAACGTGTTTAACATCTGTCGGTATACCAATGGGAGTTATACTGTGAGTGACTGTGGTTGGGAGCATCATACCCCACACGCAGACACAAGGTGCCAGTCCTGACATGCATGTGTGCATTGCTTTATGGGTGTGTAGTGGTTGGATGTGCAGGATGGCTGTACAAGGCTGGGTGAGGGGTAATCCTTGGCATCATGCCACCCAACAATGGTGTGCAGTGCGGTACAGGGGTGTAGTGTCTGCAATGTCCCACACAGATGGGTATTGTATGAACTGTCCTGACATCCTGGTTACCATTGTGTATGTCCATAGCTTTGCAATGCATGCCATGTCTGTGTTTGATAGTCCTTGACATGGACATTGCCTGGGATGTGCATGTCCCACAGTAATGTACAGTGACATGTACAGGTGTACCTGGTTTGGCTGGCACATGTGTACACAGACTGTTATCCTTTGATATGCCAATACTGGCCTGGTGTGGCAGGACCTGCTTATAGTCAGCAGGTTGACCCTGCACCTGCATTGATAGCATGATACAGGTATTCCCTGGTGTCAATTGCATCGGTCTATACTGGGCACATGTGTTAGGCATTGTATGGCCTCTGTGGATCACACTTGATGGCACCATATATGTTGCAGGCATCCAGTGGGGAACATAGTGAAGGCACATTGTCCGCAATTATGTGCCTATTGTACTGCTGTACAGGATGCCATGCCCTCTGCAGCCCACTGCACTCACACCATGCTAATATCTGTCATCAATGTGCAGGGTACTAGCAACATAGTGGGATATTCTAGGCAAGTGTGTTTGTGTATGAGACATGGGTTCTGGACATATTCCGGGTAATAGTAGGGTTGCATACTTTGTTCACCAGGCCTTTTTCCAGATGTAGGGGTATGGCTTGCCAACACAGTCCCTTGGCTGACTGACATCTGTACTCCTCGTGAGTTGGACGTTGTGACATATAAGATGTACACCATATAGGAAAACTACAAAATCTGCTCCCCAACATGTCCAGTGCTTAGACACTCACTATCACCTCCACACAGGCTCTGACAGTCAAACACACACACACACACACACACACACACACACACACACACACCTGCCATGTCTTGGACTAGAACCCCTACCTAACTAGTGTATCACACTACAGCATTATGCAATTACAGCACACGCTATGGAGATTACTGTGTTACAGCAGTCCCAGAGGTGTATGTCTAGGTGGGTGATATCAGCAGGCTTGCCAAAGGTGGTCATGTGAATTGTAAAGAGTGTGCATACTCTAAAAGCATTGTTTCTTTCACAGGCAGACACACACACACACACACACACACACACACACACACACACACACACACACACACACACACACACACACACACACACACACACACACAGTTGACATGTCTGAGATTAGAACACTTACCAAACTAGTTTATCACACTACAGGATTACACAGTTTCAGCAGGCACCATGCAGATTACTGGGTTACAGCAGTCCCAGAGGTGTATTCGTAGGTGGGTGACATCAACAGGATTGCCAAAGTAGGGCATTCCAAGTATACTGTGGGTTGTACATGTCTGTTACTTGAGTGTACTCGCTGCTTACTGTCACAAAAACACATTTACACCTACTTAAAAGTGTCTTATGCAGTCCTAATTGATAGTATCTACAAGGCTTGCAGATCTTGAACCCTGAACCATGCACACTGAGATCACTGGACGTACCACTAAGCCGTCTGGGTTGTATACATGTTGCATGGAGTCTATAATGCACATCCTAGTACAGGTATTCCACAGTACTGAAAACATATGGGACAGTCCCTTTGTGTACATATGTACTGAAAACATATGGGACAGTCCCTTTGTGTACATATGTACAGTACCCTTGAATGTACTGTACTCTATGAAACAACAAAGACAAGGCTACAGCTGTATAACTGTCATAGCTATATATATATATATATATATATATATATATATATATATATATATATATATATATACACATCTGAATGCCCTTTGTGACACAGAAGGGTTCCAAAGGAACTGACGTGTACACAAAACAGAGGCATCTTTTGTGTTATAACATTTAAATCATAAGCAGTTCACCAGAGAAGGGATGGTTGTTGTGATGTGGAGTTTGGGGTGGGGAATGATGGCTAATGTAATCTACCCTGGGGATTTTGGAGTTAGGGTGGGGGAATGATGGGTATGGACCTACACTTCAGTGACCACTTCTGTGTCACTGCTCAGCAGTGGCACAGGAAAATAACATACCCAACTGTAGTCATGCTTGACTGTGTATTCTTTACCATTCCTAACTATGTAATACTTCATAGACACCGGTCAACACAGAAGGCTACCATGGTGTGCTAAAAGAAATTTACACATGTGTATGCCTGGCTACAGCATAGTCACACAAACACGCACACACTTGCCAGTATTGTGCATACATTTCTTGCCTATGTAAAGGTAACTAGTACAGTGGTATGCAGTTGGGGTATGTGCCACAGAACACATGCAATTACACATACTCATTCCACGTCTGAGCTGGGTGACATCACAGGACCAATTACTTGCAGTGGGGATGGGAAGAGAGAGGTTTAGCGGTTGACAAGGATAAAGGCCTGTGCAAAAGGAGTTATCTCTTTGGAATGCAGCAAAACCTGCTGCCATGACAGGATGCAGACACAAATACACACACACACACAACCACACTCAACTATTTGCTGACAAACACACTCAGGCATTTGCTGACACACACACACACTCAGCCATTTGCTGACACACACACACTCAGGCATTTGTTGCCACACACACAAACACAGTTGCCAGTGGTGAGATCAGAACTCCTGCCTATCTAAAGATCACTATTACAGTACTACACAGTTACAAGATGCGCCACAAAGATTACACATTCCAAGGCAATCAGACTGCCCTTCTACAATTGAGGACAACAACAGGGAGGCTGACAGTCATGAAGTACATAGCTGTAGACCTGTGTGTTTAACGTAGGTGTCCATTACAACCTGTATGAACAAACAAGACACATCATCCACAGGTAGGCCTGAGAGATATAGTTGTTGCACAACAGGAACCTAAACTGGAGTTTGGCCATCTGTGGAATGGACAACTACTATCACTATACAGGGTTACAGTGGGCATGCTCATACATTTAGTAGCACAGGGCCATTTGGGATGCACTATGACTACAACTACATGCTCATACACTTAGTAACAAAGGGCTTGTTGGATGCACTGACTCAAATTACACAAGATGGCAGTGGGTACGCTCATACACTTAGTAGCACAGGGCTGTCTGGGATGCACTCCGATTCTAACCAGTGAAGGCCACAGTGTGCATGCTCAAACACTTACATGTACAGAACACATTGTAATGGACTCCAATTGTAAACACACAGGTTTACAGCTAGGTACATCTTACCTGTCAGTATACATGCACATCATACTGGTTTACTACCTGATGCCTGTATGTGGCCTGTAAATGATAGATCTGTGTCTGTGCTGTGTGATACACATGCATACATGTACATGAAGTACTGACATATATATGTTACGTATACACATTCATGCATGTGTGGACATGACAGACAATAGGTTACCTGGGTCGCATAGGTGGATACTATTTACAGCATGTGTCACACACCTTGCTGCCCTGAAAGGCATACATTGATAGGTTGTGGACAGTGGCATTATATGTGGAACAGTGGCATGTGCAAGCATAATGTGTGAGCCACCTTGTGCAATGGTACTGAGGTGCAGGTGTCAAGATGACCTCCCCAGCTGTGTTAGTAGTTGTCATTATTAGCAGGACTGCTACCCTAAGTATATCTCACATTGGTCATATACACAAGTTCTGCCGCTGTCTGTCACCTTGCAAGGGGCATTTGCTACCAAGCACATTAATGCCATGCACAGTGATGTCATGGTACAGGTGGCACCTGCTAGACCAAAACAATGAGCCAATGTCCTGCTGTTATTATGAGGTTGTCCAGTGTCTGCCATTCGGGGGTGTCATGACCGAACGACAAGCCTTCAACACAGAGTGCATGCATCCATGTTACACATGTGTGTGGATAATACCTAGGTCACATTTACCCATATAGACGCATTCCAAGGTAAATGTTCTACACACAGAAGTAACACCCTGACACCTACATGACAATTGCATTGGATGCTTATGCTAACCTGTGCTAGATATGTGGCTTTAGTAATCCATTTGCTCAATGTAGAACCTACAATGGGGAATACTGACATCTGTGCAGTGAAGAACACCTGGCTGAAGGCTCTGTAGTGCACAATTGCACTACCACCATATAACTCAGATCCAGACATGTGGGCCATAACAGTGGTATGGACCATTCCAGGAGGTGGTGTGCACATATTCATAAAGGCTATTCACATGTAAAGACCACTACTCCAACATAACGCATCACAGATGAGTCAGGTACAGGTGACAGTGGCAAATGCTGCATTCTAGGTTGTATCCTCATATACATCCACCATCTTGTTCCCAGACTACAAACACACATCCATATCTGGTATGACATAGTATGGTAGACTACCAGATAACACTCGATTGGTGGACTGTACCTAGGCCTACATCAGCTGTGCAAATTACCCATCTAGAGTCACAGCTGCATAATGTGTTGTGCAATGCAATAATACCACTGTTTATAACCAGCTCAGTTGTACACATACCAGGGTCCCTCGGATATTGTCAGCATTAACATGGTTGACTTGCTGTACACCAGTAAACAACATCCTCATGGTTGGATATGACCTAACCGTATCTGCCCTGGATATATACATCCCACATTCATAAAACATAAATTACATTACCATAGCTTTCGTTTACCTTTCTACATACAGGTGGCCACAGTCACTACACACATGCACATGGCAGATACCATGCTAACGGTACATAAGGTTCGATGTCTATGCTGACAGAGGTAATATCCCCTCTCTACTGGTCACCCATGACACCTATCATATCATACAACACCCCATGTGGCATGTATGTCTTTAGACATGTCCACCTAATGCAATGCCTACAAACATACCCAAATAACAGGACCATAGGACCTACACAAGGCCTGCATTGACAGACTCAGGGAAATCCAGCTCTGCTCTGTATGTTCCTGAGTAGTCACATGTGATATGTTCATGACATGTACAGCCATGTGTGGCCACAGCTCCTACATATACCGCATGTCAACAGTTGCAAGCCATGCATGCTGTGTGCTGTCTGGACATTAGCCTTAGTACCACAATAGCCAGTACATGCTGGGGTGAGATGTTTACAAGCCACAGACCTTGCACATGCTTGAATGAGTGTACTGCCTAGCTCTAACAGAGCACATTGCTGGCACTCTTCCAGTATACATGAGGTGTGTGTGGCAAATATGATGTGCTCACTGTTGACCATTACAGTGCCCTGGCTTCACCATGGCACTGTCAAGTAACAGTTTGTAGGAGCATGACATGAAATAATGCTGTGTGTGTCATACTGATATGTGCTGTTGTAATATTTGTACACTTGGCTACTCGGAGAAAGTGGTGGTGTTCTATCAGTACATGAATACAACATCCATTATGGTGTAATGCTCGGCTGTGTTTCACACATGGCGTGGGGAAGGTGTGGAATGTATCCTCTTGACCTGCTAGTGCACGTACTGATGTAGACCACATATGTGTACATGTATTGCTGTTTGTGTAGATTCCATGTGTGTGCAGTGTCTGATGTCTGAAGGTGACTGTTGTCTTAGTACATCATGCTGTTGCAATACAGCCTCAACATTGCCAACTGTATATGGTGATATGCTCTAAGTACAGTAAGCCATACATGAGGTATGGACAGATGTTTGGACATGACTACTAAGTGGTGGGGCTTCTTTGCAGATGAATGATTACTGAGGACAGCTCACTGGTATGTTACAACCAGTCCTACAATAACCTGTGTACCTGCTAAGGTCAGGTTTTGTTAATTGAAGTGGAAGACAGACAATGTAGAATGCTGTAAGGGTGACACTGAAGGCAAACCTCATGGCACCTGTAGCAGTAATACTCCCCCTGTGCATATATTGTGCATATATCAGCACAGTTGTCAGAGGAAAGAGTCAGTAAGCATTACACCAGCTGTGATAGTTCTGTACTTCTGTAGTACCTATCATGAGATAGGCAGGTGTTTGATTCACAGTACTGGCACGTGTGGGTGTGTGTCCATATATGTCACTTATGGTTAGGAATGCATCTCACATGTTATCACTCTCCTGAACACTGTTGTTGACACCAGTACAGAGTGAAGTGCAGAAAGAAAGGCATAGGCAGGTGGTTAAACCTCACATATGTAAAGTATCTGTATGTGTGTGACATATGTGTATATCTTTCCGAATGCCAGTGTGTGTGTGTGTGTGTGTGTGTGTGTGTGTGTGTGTGTGTGTGTGTGTGTGTGTGTGTCTGTATGGCTGTCAGTGTGTATGGCTGTCCGGTTCCTGAAGTGAGGCTGTATTTTACCATAGTGAAATGTTAACGCCCCCTCCCCCCATCTACTCACAGCAATCTAGCTTCCCTGTTGATATCATCAATCATAGACAGGCATCCTAACCGCCTGTTAACATGTACACCATAGGGTGTGACCTATTGTTACATAGCCTACTGATGGACCCCCCATCCCCACATACACTCACTGCACTGTAGTATCCCTGTCGATGTCCTCGGTCTTAGGCCATTCCAACTACCTGTACATGTGTAATCTCTGTAGCGTGTCTTATAATTGTGTAGTACTATAATGCTGATATGCACATAGGCAGGGGTTCTCATCCAAACACTGGCAACTGTGTGTTTGTGTCAGAGTGTGTATTACTGTGTCTGTGAATCCCTGAGTATGTGGGTGTGTCTATGTTTGCATGCTGTCAAGGCAGTGGGTATTACTGCTTCCCAATGAGAAGCCACTATTTCCACTGGCCTTTACCCTTGTCATCCAGCATACCACTCATTTACCCACTCCGCACTCCAGGTAACTATACCTGTGATGTCACCCACTATGGATGTGACGGCTCTGAACACAGTAGCTTACTACACAGCTATCATGCTCTTGGATCATTAGAACTGTAAACATAATTGAAACATGGGAGAATATAATATGATGTGGAAGCTACAAAGTGCATGCAGATATTGTCATACTGACCTGTGGGTAGTCAACATGCACATATGGGACTCCCACAAACATTAATATCCCCAATCACATGCAACTACACCTGAAAGAGGAAGGCAGAACGTCACAATCAACATGCTGTTAGTGTTGTTACACATGTTACATACTGTCAAATGTACAAAAGGCATTCTAAAACTGCAATACATGGTATGTTTGCTGCCTGTCAACACTACTCAACAATATTAATCTACAATTGTCTACCTAGTATGTTCACCCTGTGCATCAGACCATATGAACATGTACCTGCACCGATGGTGTGGATTGCAGGGATGTGGCACAGGCATCATCATATGCACAGGGTGATAATGTTTGTCAGAGGCCTAGGCTGTGCCATTGGATGACATCATGTGTGTGTGTTAGGGCCTGTGATATCACTGAGCGTGTGTGGATGTTATGCGTGTGTGTGTTGAGGTGCTCTACATTAGTTTCCAGTGTGTGTATATGCATGCACACAGGTATGGCATGTGGCTGGCCTACACAGGGGTAATATTGACAGCTGCAGACTGTACAAGGCAGGTTTCACAGTTCATGATGTCTGGCCACGGCCACGTGACCTGTGCCTGCGAGGGGGTGCATGGGCACTACCAAGCAGAGGTCCAGGTTGGGTACCATCTGATGACACATGTCCACTGGAATTGTGTCCCTGTTGGGACCATCCAGGAACACGTGCACATGGCCTGCTGTGTCCTGAAGTGGACTGCACAGCACCAGCTGCAGTGCCACTGCTACCGCCACTATGGGAGCGGGCATGCGCACTATCATGTTCACATAGACCTTCAACAGGTGATGTAGCTGACCTACGTCCATGTGCCCGATGCCTCATTCCCACCAGATGTTCCAGCACAGACATTCCACGCTCGAAGATTGACATGCCATGGTCAAGGACCATGACACCCAATCGTCTATCCAAAACATCTGCAAGATGATGGTTAGCATTTGCAAGTGCCTGGATGTTGTCAGTCAATGAATGGACAGCAGCCCTCTGAAGCCTCAGACCTTCTCTGTTGTGCCATTCAGCACATGCCTGCGCCTCCATTACAGCCCAAAACATGCGTCTGGTGACTTCAGCTGATGTGCTTGGTCTCGCAGGGGCATGTTGGCCAGTGGTCCTCCTAAGAGCAGCGCTGGGCACATGCCTGTGTGGGACATTACCAGTCTGTTGACTGGGATCATGATGTGCAGGCACACATTCCATAGTCACCACACTTCCCTGTTCCATGCTACCATCTGCCAACTATCCTTCCTCTATGGCCGGTGGTGATGGGGTATGTGTAGGCAGGGGAACTGTGTGTGAGGATGATGGGGAAACAGGTGGAATGGCAACAAATGGCACAGATTCACCAACTGAGAAACCTACATGTGCCTCAATCATACTATCATTATCACTGCTAGATTCTGTGGGGCACTAACATCAGGTAGACCACAGGAGGGCAATGCACCTATGTCAACACCTGTAAGGGGAAGACAAAAACTGTATATTACAAGTAATACCAGACACACACACACAGACAGACAGAGACACACACAGATGGACAGACAGAGACAAACAGACAGACAGACACAGACACACACAGACAGACAGACACAGGCACACACAGAGACACACACACAGTCACAGACACACACACACACACACACACACACACACACACACACACACACACACACACACACACTGACACACACACTGACACACACTGCCACACACAGACACACACAGACACACACTGACACACACAGACACACACAGACACACACGCTACATGCAGGTGATATTGCAGATGGCATTCAGATTAGAAAATTATAGTTTCAGCTTAGGCAATTATAGTGGTAGTTATCATACATCCCTGAGTTGCACACAACAGCATGCATGTGTTATAGCAGATGGCATGCACCTTACACAATTATAGTGGTGGTTAGCATACATACCTGTATTGCACCATTTGTGTTAGTAGCCTATACCCCATACCTGCAGCACAATGCATGCACTTTGCACTGCACTGCCATGGTGTGTGCAACATACACCACATGTTAACAGACCATCGCTGACCTTTGTAATTCTACCACTGATGCTTTGTGTTGGCCACCACCCCTATGTGTGAGGACATGAGCAGTAGAGTATGTCGACTGCATACTATGTTTGCCTGAGCCCTACCTTGCATATCTCCCCCAAAGCAGTGCATGTCTGTTCAACATTATTCCGCCTACCCCTGAGCTGAGTGTAGACATTGTGCATGTGGCTGTACACTCATGTTTGATATGACTGTCTCTACTTTGCAATGGTGCCACAGACCAGCACAGGTTTACAGCACATCAGCCTGCTGTGTGGCATATGACCTTGCCAATCACATGTAGTATGAAATGTCTTCTGCTGACGTGTTGAATGACATGCATACATGTGTAACACAATGGTGTCCTTTCCAATCTACAGTACGGTAATGGTGTCCCAATGCAGGAACTAACACGGGCCTTCAGCTGATGCAATGTTGTCTGTCCACCCTACAAATATGCAGGGACATATTGCCCATTGAGCTGAAGTGCATAGCCATTGCAGGGCGTCATGTGGCTTCACAATTGCTATACAGTGTGAGCTACTGACACAGTTCATAGCCATGACTATGTTCACATACAATACATATCTAATGTAGAATGTGACCCACGTCACTGAGGTGTATACACAATAAACCCTAATGTGGAATGTGTGACACCGGTCACAGAAGGGTATACGGATGACACCCCTGCACATCTGCAACCATTCAAAAGAAGCAGGATCCAAAACGAAGTTCCAGAGCAAACTTTATTGATTTTGAGTGCTTTCGTTGGCCTTAAGCCTCAGACTTCATCATAGTTTTCTGCTTCTTCTGAATTATTAGTTTTTGGAGTGTGTTTGACATCTGCAACCATATTACTGATACCTGGCAACTATGCCCACACACGGCTAACTTACACGTACTCTATGTCCTACATGCCATCTGTGTACCTCACACACACATGAGGAGCAGGCATGACATTGATGTCTGACACCAGCAAGGTGAATGTACTGTATCTGTGGCTTGATGTGGATGCATGTGTATGTTGTGCAACACATGTATGTATTTGGAAACTGTATAGGTGAATGATTCCATGTCATGACACACTCAAGATGTTCAAGACATGTCATGTGGTGGTTTCATGTTGTGCCTACACAAGCTGTGCACAGGCCTGTATGATGTTTAGTGTTTCACATCTTCAATATCACCACTACACAAAGGCCATAGTTGTATTGTGTCGAGCCAATGTACAACAGGGTGTACACACATGTACATCACTTCTACTGTGTGTGTTGCTTCATGTCTCTGGCCATCCTTCATGGCCATGTGTACACATGTTCAGTCCAATGGTTGTGATGGCCATCTTATTCCACATGTCAGTGTTATCCCATATGACATACACCCATAGATGTTATATGCTCCACTGAGGACAGGGATATGCAGTCAAAGTATGGTATGTATGGGATGTGAGACATGTTTTGCAGGATAGTTGAGCAGTGTTGCAGACAGCCCACTACATGTCATGGACATGTCTGATAGCACATGACATTGTGTGACATTCATAGTAAGGGTATACTCCACAAGGATGTATCCTGTGGGCAGGGCATACTCCAGCTCCAACATATTTAAAGTGTGTGTATATATATATATATATATATATATATATATATATATATATGTTCTCTGTACAGTACTGTTTGTATTCTCAACATGTGTAATGCTGATATGTAGTACCTGTCCCTACAGTGGAACACACCTCCACCATTGTATTCACTGTTGTCCACACATCTGGCAATGCCAATTTGGAAGGTTTAGTGTAGGTGTTTCATATAGTCTTCAATTGTTTCACATAGGTAAACAGTGTGATGCATTGCAGGTCTGACCAGTGTCCATTAACAGGACCACTATACATTATGTGTACATGTATTATGGCAGATAGCATGCAATTAATATGTTCCATGCATTATCAAGCCTGGTAAATAATAACAATTCCACCTGACACAGGCTGCTGTCGCTGCAAAATGCCAGAGGTACGTAAACAGGAGTGTCACAGCAGTAAGATCATTATTCACACCTGTGCGATAGCTACAGGGTGCAATGTCCATGTTAGCACATAAGCCAGTAAAATACACTATAGTATGGAGTATGCACATCTGTGCATACATAGAGTAGCAGACTATAGTATGTGGCAGGTGTGCATACATGCCTTTCATATGATGTTACATTACATATTGTACAGTAACACATGTAACTATGTGATATATAGTTGTGTTTTATTTGCAGTAGTGACTTACCAGGCAACTCCAGGCTCAGTAGTTGAGAGACACCCACCTCCACAATACCAGCTAAGGCTTGTGGATGGAAGTCTGCAGGTGTCCCCAGGTTGGCCAGTAGCTCCTCGGTACGTGTGAGTGGGGGCTGGGTGAGTGGCCCCCACCTGTTGCACCTGGTTCCCTGACGATTGCATTAGCATGCTGTCTCGCCCATCTTATCAGGTCAGTGCAGTGTCGGCGTGCCTGCTGATATGTGCGATTGTGACTGCCAACATCATTTACCCTCCTGCGGAGTTCCTCCCACAGGGCATCCCACTGCTGTGCATCCTGTGGCACATGGCTGAAGAGAGTTGTGTAGTTGTCAAGTAGGTATGGGATGAGGACCTCATCCTCCAAGTGGCTGTACACCAGCAGTCTGCTATGTGGCATACCTGGAAGACATAATGATAGAGACAGGTCACAGTAACTCACAGAGAAGGACAGCAGTATAGTTGAGCATACATGTGTATCACAATTATTAAGATTACAAATACGTTTTTGTAAATCTACATGACACTAACACCACTGACATGTATAAGTCACACACATTTGACACCTACTGGTGATGTGATGTTATCGCCATATACGTGTGTGTTATGTGATGACATTGCTCATACACCATGTGGATGTTGTCTTGATGTGGGCATGTCTGTTTTTCTGTAGTGGTGTCTTTACCTATCAGCACATGCCTGGATGTGTTCACATTAATGCAATCGACCTTAATGCTGTGTATATGACACATATATGGTCATACATAGCCATTAGGGACATGACCTGTAACCCTGCAGACTTGCAAGCATGTATGTGTTTTGCCATATACATCTACATGGTACTGTACAGCTGTGTAGCATCCTGTCATGTATTGCCTGTGTTGCGCATGTGCAACACATCGGACAATAGCTAGCCTGAAGGTATTTGCAGGGATGGATATCAACTATAGCATGCATGGTCATATTGATCTAGTAGGCTATATGCCCTGGGCCATTTATGAGCCTAGGCAGACAGGTTACCTAGCTGTAGGCAGTAGACAGGTAGGTTTCAGTGGCTAGTTCAAGCAGTGCCACAGAACTGATACACATGGTTACTGATATATTTGGCATGCGGTCAACACACCATGTCACAGAGAGGGGCGATGTGCAGCTTCGCTGGACAGGCATGCATAGTATGGCAAGAGTATGTTAAGTGTATGGGACAGGGATCTGTCAGGCATGTTGTGATTCTTGTACCAGAAAGGTGGATGTCCATGACGTATGTGTTTATTTGGCATCAGGATATGTTAAGTGTAGCATGTCCAACACCTCTGGGTTGGACATGGCTTTATTCAGGGTAGGCTGCATGCTACATAGTGCAGCTAGGGATTGTGAAGGGCAGTGTAGGCCATCTACACATCGGCAATAACCCTTAAAGGAAATATGTGCTCTATTATGGTTCACATGGGTGTTGAGTATGGTTGAGCAGTTATCTCTATATTCCTGGATGGCACCCTGTCATGATTAGGGGTGCCACATATGATTACCTGTCTTTTGTGGTGACGTAACTATCAAAGGGAAGTTCTGTCCAGCTGCATCCCATACACACAGTTGCCATTATGTTGACTGCTGCCTAGGTGGTAGTTAATGGGTACAGGGTTTGTAACATAAGGGATGACAATGCAATACTTAGCTGACAGATTGTGGCCATACATCACACACCACACATCTGACTCATTAAGGCTCCCCTGTATGTTGAACGCAGCATGCAATGAGTCAGCTATTGCTCCTAGTTCATAGTCATTTGCAAACATCAGTAGGCTGATGCCTTCTGTGTTAGTCTGTGTGGTATAGATAACAAAGAGGGGGAGTACCAGGAATGACCCCTGTGTTTCTGTGGCTGGCACTGGTTTGATGTGCATGTATTCATCAGACACCTTCTGTAGTGTGGGTTCTGCCAGCAGTCCAGTTGCCAACCACTCCTGTGACATAAGAATATACACCTGGTTTACTGAGTGTAACTGGAACACAGTATGGGTGATGGTGTCCTACGACCTGGCAAGGACATGATATGCAGTGTGAATCAACCCTACTGTCATCTACATCTATACCGAGTACATCAATTACATTGATCATGGTTCATGGCTGTACAGACCAGACTCAGCAGGGTAGTTGTGAACTATGTCCCATTATCAATGGTGTCTCCACCTTTGTGGGGTGTGATAACTGTTGCTGTGCACCATTCGGTGTGTACACAGCCTGACATGGAACTATGACTGAACATGATGTGTATGTGGCTAGCTGAATGTTCTTACATTTGTGTAGGATACACCCTGGGATGCTGACAGGTCCCATGAAAGCTGTATGTATGGCTTTAGAGAGTGCAGCTTGTACCTGCATAGTCGTTAGTACAGGGGCCCTGTAGTGTACATGGATATATTACTAAGTGTACCTGTTGGGGGTGGGAGTGGGTTTAGGTTCTCTGAGACCCTATCTGGATGAACGGGTGCTATTTCTGTAGGTGCAGTACTTCCCATGCCATAGTGCTGTGCAGCATGGCAGGTCTTGTCGTTGCCATTATGATTAATGACACAGTTACATAATGCTCTGTGCTTGGCCTCATAATATGTGGCTGATTAGTTTCACAGTAGCTTTGTGTGGTTTTATATGGTGTATCTGCATCTTACTGAGGCTGATAAGGGATCACCTACACTCGTGTGTTCACTCTTGCAACAGTTACTACCATCTGTGGTAGAGTTTAAAGCATGGTACCACCAGTTTGCCTACTTTTTTGTGTTGGGTTGAATCCTGGTTCTGTTTCAATGACACAATCACTGCACATATGTGACTGCTTAAGGTTCATTTGTGTAGGATTCAGCATTTGCACATGCATCGTCCATCTGCATGGGTGCCATGGCACTCACCACTCTGCTCTTAGGAAACATAACATTGGCATTGAAGACTAACTATGTGTAGCATACTGTTAGCCCTGTTTGTGTGACTACTGTGATCCAGGTCAGTGGGGTCGATGGAATCCAACATGCATTGAGCGCAGGTGTTGGTACATGAGGAGTCTTCCCAGTTCATAATGGAATAGTTAACAGTAGCCATTATTATGGTTCTGTCTCAGACCTAATCTTCCCCATTACAGCACATTATGACAGTTGGGAAGTCAACGGCCTGGTGGGTGATCTGTCTCAAGGTGCGTTTTGAATTCCACTTTGGCACAAAGGTAGCTTCTCAGCATAATGAATCTGATATTATGCAAGCGCAAGTAGCATGGGAGTGTACATATCTTTCAGGAATATGGACACACCTGTGGCCCATGTGTTCCAATAAAGGATAATGGGCAAGATGTGGGGTATGTGTTATAACATGGTCATGCTTGTGTGTTCTCTGGAGCATTGAATCATGTCTCAGCCACTGCACAGATATGTTCTCCATGTTAGGGATTGACATATGTGTGTCCGTATAGTGTTTCTGACATGTATCATTGTGTAGCGAGACCCGCCGTTTATTGCTTGGCTCTCCCTGTAACAGCAGTGAACCCTCACTTGAACCATGCATGATGAAGGCACTATAAGGGAAGCATGAGCCCTAGGCAGTATCCAGATTCCCAGGGGTGACAGGTGCAGGCCCTGTCTGGCAAAGCATCATGGTCTGTCAACCATTTTATCCCAGGACGACAGTTATTGGATACCCTGTGATATGCACCACTACATTAGACAATTATGGAATACAATTCTTTTGTCCCTGTACTACAATATCATTCTGGCCAATGGCAGAATGCTACCCATGCCTTGGGACATACCTGCATGGGCTACAAGACCTGACAGTTCCTACATGTGTTTCTATGCAGTCCAGGCTACTGCATGACAGGTCCTGCACAACAACATGGAATATGCCATAGCCATGTGTATAGTTCAAAAGGTGGTCTAAGTGTATGAGTATGTGGCTAATCATGGCAGACAGGTAGCTGACAGTATGT